>NC_051162.1:63907585-63951949 GCF_013339745.2 Dermacentor silvarum
CCGGCTCGCAAGATCAAAGGCAAACGACAAAATGATAAACAGTGGTAATCTGCAAAAAAACCGGTTGCTGTCAAAAAAGGAAAACATGTTGATATGCTATAATAATAATTACTGGGGTTTACGTACCGAAACCACGATATGATTGGGAGGCATGAAGCAGTGGGGGACTCAGGAATAATTTTGTTCACCTGGGGTTCTTTTACGTGTACATAAATCTAAGTACACGGCTGTTTCAACATTTCGCCTCGATCGAAATGCGACCGCCGTGGCCGGGGATCCAACCCCTGTCCTCGAGCCAGAAGCGCGACACTCACCTGCTAGGCTAACACGCTGATTATATTCATGTGACGTGGCGCACTGATGGCATCGTGGCAAACATGTTTTGATAGTAGCACAACAGTACCTGCATCTGGCACGTTACAGGCAGACCGTGTATAAGTAAACGCACCGGACCCACTTTGGGCTGGGGTTTTGCTCCAATTTTTTTAGATACGAAGCAGCTTATGGCGGGGGCTTTGTCCGTCCCTCCTTCCTTCCATGGCGTCCCACACCCCCGCAGCGCATGCGCGTCCCCTCCCCCTCTCTCTCCTCTCCTACGTTCCCCCTTTCTCTCCTCTAGAAATCCTCTACTCTACGGAGCGGCTCGCGTGACAGGTGGTGCGACAGCTGCATACTCCGCTGGGGACGCTATGGTAGTTCCGCGGTATGAAAATGACGGAGCGCGCGCGCCTCATTCTCTCTCCTGTGCAGCGCCGCAATGAGCGCTAGGGCCGCTGCCGCGAAACGGGAGCGCCGACGTGGCGATCCCAAACTTCGGGCTCGCGAAGCCTAAAGGAAACGTGAACGGCGGCAAGCGGACCCTGAACTCCGGGCTCGGGAAGCCGAATCAAAACGTCAACGACGAGTGGTGGATCCCGAGGCGGCGCGGCAACGCGAAGCCGAATCGAAACGTCAACGTCGACCGGCGGATCAAGCTAACCATCTCCCCGCTGCTTCGCATCCACACATGGCTCTCTTTAGCGGGAGATGGAGTAATTTTTTTTTATACTTTCTCGCAATGTTGGCCCGCTTCCCCATGGTTCAATTCTCCTCTCCGAGGAGGATTCGGTCTTAAGTCTAACCTATGAAAATGAATCTCTATTGTAAGCACAAACAAAACTCAAACTCGCAGGTAAAAGAAAATGGCAGTAAAGCTTAGCGTGAGAAACGTGAAGCAGGTCTAAAGCTGTGCCCGGCGCGATAGTTCACCAAGAAAGCCATGGCCGTGAACACATCGGAGCGTGTCATCTACTCGCGCTTCTTCATAATGGCGCCACGACCGCCCGAACCAATTTTTTTTTTGCTCTCTGAGCATAGCGATGTTAGTACAATGTACTCTGAAAAACCCTCTACTCCCAGGCTAATCCTGATGCCCGGAGATGTGGTGTCTCACAGTGTACCCGCGATGTAAGTTTAAGTACATCAAAGATCAAAGCCAACGGTGCAGATAATGGAGGGGGAGAAGGGGCTGAGGGCACTTCGCGTACGCACACACGCACAGGCGCGCTACCGGCTCAGTCAGCTAAAACATAGCCTTCGAGATTTGTTTCTACTCTATCAGAGCCCCTCTGGAGCGTTGATTAGGGCGCCACTTATAGCCCAAACAAAGCGAAGGCGCAGATTTACAGTGGCCCAAATATAGTCACATAGCCAACTCGTCGAAGTCGACGCCAAAAAATTTTTCTGTAGCCCAATTTGGCTCTATATGGCCAAATCTGGCAACACTGCCCTAGAGATTCCGTATGGAACGGCATCTAACACAATTGTAACACACGTTTGAAAGAACGTACTTTAATTAGTTCAAGCCAGATAAACTTGTGTCATCGACAAACAGTCATCGATATAGCACCCCACTTTTGGAATTCCATTTAGTACTTCTTCCATCAATGACTGAAAGATAGCGGGGCGCTAGAGATGCCGTATGGAAGACACTGAAACTGAAATAACCCGAGATGCGTGTTTAGGGTTAACAACGCTTTGTTCTGTTCTGCTTAAGCGTTGTTAACCCTAAACACGCATCTCGGATTATGTCGCTCGAAATGGCAAAAGCCGCCACGGCTCACAAAGAGCAAAGGTAAACGACAAATTGATAACAGTGGTAACAGGGTTAATGACAGATGCACCAAAAAAGAGACTTTATTCCAGACAGCGGCGCAGTTTTGTAGATAATGCTTCATGGTGGTCAAGCACACGTCATGGCTGGTATTCAGACCGCGTGTCCCATAGAGAACATTCCCTTCTTTTAATTTAAAGCTGCACGCGTTTGTTTCCGTGATCATAATTGGAGGCTTGATAGCGGCCAGGCGGACGTCTTGCGTGATTACTTCTTTGCAAAGATGACTCTTCGGGTGATGCCATGGTTGAAGCCGTGGGGATGCTTGAAGGCGGCGCAGCCGAGTGTTCTCCCTCAGGCTGGCGATGCGGTTTGTTCTGTTGAAGTGGCGTCGTCTAAGCGTATATCCTCAAGCTGGTCCGCAGTAGTACCACTAACCATGGAGTCACCAGACGGATCACTTCTTGAGAGAGTTGATGGAAAGTCCTGCTGATTATGGGCACGTGGAGTGGATTCCGGAGGACTTTTTGCGATGTCCGGACCAGGTGCTGTCTTTCAGCCCGAAGTCCAGCTAGGCCTCAAGTGGTCGACATGCAGGAAAGGAATATGGTGTTCCGACTTCAAACGTGGAATGGCTTACTCACTGTACCAGACCAACTTCCTCCCACGTCAGGGTTTCCCCTCTCGTAGTCTCCACGAAAACTGCATCACCAGCTGTCGTCTGCAGGTGCCTTCCTCAGCCCTCATAGCGATGGGTGACGTCTCGGTCTTGACGACTCCTCATATCCTGCAGAAAATTTGGCTTCAAGAGCGAAGCTTTATACGAGGTTGTCGTTTCAGGAACAGCTCAGTGGCGTTCTGTCTGTTACGGTAATTGGCGTGTTCCTGTAAGCAAGCAAGACATTGTTAAGTAGCCGATGCTGAGTTCTGTGTTGGCCCGTCCGATTAACGTTAAGCACTTGCTTGAGTATAGAGTGGCTTTCCACGTTTGGACTAGCTGTGCAGCTGCCCCATTCGACGAAGCATGGTACGGTGGCGTACGCATCTGTCGAATCTGGTGAGAAGAGGTGAAATAGGAGAACTCCTGTGAAGTAAACTTAGGTCCGTTATCGCTGATCGTTTCCTCCTGGTAGCCATATGCTGCAAATGATAATAGGGAAGCTGTTTAAGCCCGTGGTTGTGCCGTTATGTGTACGCCGAAAACCCTACGCCAGGCGATGACGTCACATGCAT
Organism: Dermacentor silvarum; assembly: GCF_013339745.2. Lineage (NCBI taxonomy): Eukaryota > Metazoa > Arthropoda > Arachnida > Ixodida > Ixodidae > Dermacentor > Dermacentor silvarum. Next base: position 63,910,911 of record NC_051162.1, read on the forward strand.
CACCTAGCAACGCCTCGCCCAACTGCGCCGAGCCTCGCAACAGCTGCGGCAGCCGAGCCATGACGTCATAGCGCGCGCCGCAACGCTTCGCCTTAGCTCTGCCTAGCCATGACGTCACCACGCAGTGAGGATTGGTCGCCGCAGCTGTGCAGAGGCGGAGCTAAGCCGTGAGGTCAAGGTCCCGTGGTGTATACTAGTATATAGGTCTTCGTCGCCGCGGCGTCGACATTGCTGCGAAGGGGAATGGGGCGACCGAAGAAGATAGTCACACCCGCGGAAGAAGAAGCGCGGCGCGAAACATAATGCGGCGCTACTCAAGAGCGGGTGAGGCGACTTCAGGGCAATCCAGAGCATCGCGCCGGCGAAGCGGCGATTAAAGGTTCCTTCACACCGGCGACTGACAGCGATCGCGCGAACAAGTTGGTCGCAAAGCAACCAACTGCAAATGCTCACTTTTCTAGAAAAGCGACTATTTTGGGTCAGTCGCTCACTGCTCGATTTTCAGTCGCGTTACCGTGTTCGCAAAGCTGCTCAACCAATCAGCGCCGCGCCGAAAGTGATATGCGTTTTCATCCGCGTCCTCCTGCGTCACGCCAAATGCAATGTCCACGCCACCATGCAGACTACAGGCCAGTAATTGTTGTCTTGCCTTGTGATGCTGGGACGCAGCAGTTGCAGCAACGTGTCGAATGTACGCGGTGCCATTCGCTGGAAGCTAAACAGTAGCAAAAGCAAGCACAATACAAACCCCTTTTTCCAGCTGCCGTTCTTAGGATGAGCACGCCACCCAAAGGGGAACAGCGGGTAAACAGCACGGCTTTAATATTATGCACCGACTCCTACGCAACACGACTAGATATTACAACTTACTCACGATAATAATCCTCGTCATGCGCGTGAAGTTCGGGCAGGAGGCAGCTTGCGTTGCCGGCCACTTCTCGCGAGCGGACGCACGGGCGCACCCACCAGAGTCGCGTTTTATTCGGAGGCTTCCACGCTGCCAAGGCCGAACACTTCAGCACTTGGACGACGTCTTCCACTTCGCTCGAATCAAAATCCATCGCCGATGCCGGAACGCGAAACCAGCGAACATAGTGCCGGCGAAGTGCGCGCGAACTGCGTAGATTCCTAGAGTTCTCGCCGAGAACGACATAATCTCCGGGATTGCGACTTGCAGGTTGCGCTCAGCCGGTCTTGCCGGTGTGAGCACCAGTCGCCTTAAGTCGCTTTTGGGTCGCAAGTAGCAAATGGTCGCGCGACCTCCTCAAGTCGCCGGTGGAATTGAGCTTTAGATGTCAGCGAATGGCTGACGATCCAGGCATCCCGCATCAGGGAATGTAGAATAGAGTACACGATATCGGAGAGGGGCGAAATTAAGTGACGACCAAAAGCGAACGCCCTGGATCGCTCCAGGAGTGTAGGCGAGATAAACACTCGAGGAAAGTTCCATCTTTGGATGTTTTTTTTGTACCTGTGCATTATAAATAACAATGCGCCATGTCGACTCCTTGCGAGTTTGCCACAGGAACAATTCTCCCGAGTATAGTCTAAGGTCGATTCAAATGATCGTGAAGCTTCGTACGAAACGCGGTTCAGAACGAATTGTAACCGACATCAGCAAGGGTGGTTATGGGAGCAGCGATTGAAGCGCGACTATGTTTGCAGGGAACAAACATTGGGAAAGAAAAGAGCGTTTTTTAATTAAACCCTTACAAAAATGAGTTTAGACTGCCTGTAGAATGTGTATAGACTACTTGTAGACAACTTTGCCTTTTTATAGATTTGTTCTTTTGTTGATAAATAATCTATAGACTGTCTATAGACAAAAGTTGATACGATTTTTATTTATTTTTGTCTGCTCACATTCTATAGACAGTCTATAGAAAAAAGTCGATAAATGTTTGTTTCTTCTTGTCTACTTCCTCTCTATAGACTATCTATAGAAAAAAGTCAATACAGACTCTATTTATTTTGGCCATCCATTGTCTATAGACTGCCTATAGACAAAAGTTAATAAAATTTTTATTTCTTTTTGTCTACTCCCGTTCTATAGTCGGTCTACAGAAAAAAGTCGATACAGTCTTTATTTATTCTTGTCCATTCATTGTCTATAGACTGTCTATAGACAAAAGTTAATAAGATTTTTGTTTCTTTTTGTCTACTCCCATTCTATAGTCTGTCTACAGAAAAAAGTCGATAAGATGTTTGTTTATTTTTGTCTACTTCCTCCCTATAGACAACCTATAGAAAAAAATTCAATACGGTCTGTATTTATTCTTGTGCATTCATTGTCTATAGACAAAAATTAATAACATTTTTATTTCTTTTTGTCTACTTCCATTCTATAGTCGGTCTACAGAAAGAAGTCGATAATTTGTTTGTTTCTTATTGCGATCTTCCGCTATATAGACTACGTATAGACCAAAGTCCATACCGTGTCTATTTATTCTTGTTCATTCTGTGTCTAAGGACTGTCCATAGGCGACAGTCGATAAGGAGTTGATTATTTTTGTATACGCCCGGTTTACAGATTTTCTATAGGCGAAAGTTGATAAAGTGTCTACTTCTTTTATCTATTCCCCGTCTATAAATTTAGTCTAGACAAAAGTCGTTAAATTGTGTTTTTAACACGAAAGTGTTTTATGCCGGGGTCCACCAAGACTTCACTGACGTATTTCCGTCACGGAAATACGTCATAGAACATAATACAAAGAAAGAAACCAGAAGAAAAAGTTCCACAAACATGCAAATTTGGAAATCGAACCCACGACCTCTCGGTCCGCGACGATAGATCGCCGAGCGTTTAACCCATTGCGCCACAAACGCATTTGCAGAGAGCTACACAGAGGCGCCTTATATATCTAACACTCCTCCGTGTACCCGCGCTCTTGCTCGGGGCGGTGCCGCCGCCTACGAGCAGAAAAGAGAAGTACTGCATTATGACACTAACGCGCACCGACAGTGAACGCTTCGGTGGTCTCAGCACTACGACGCCTCGATGCCAGCATTCGAAGGGACGCTGGCATCAAGAAGCACTACCAACGCCACCTAGGTGGCGTTGGTAGTGGCGTTCACCGTACTCAGCACAGCGGAGCGTGGCCTCCGCAATTAGCTCTGAAAATGTTTCTGAAGTTGATCGCGGAGGCTGCAATTACGACGCGCTGTACGCGCTGATTTGACTCGGTGACGATTCAGTTACGTGCTTTGTCTTGCGCGTTGTATTAGTGTGTCAGTTACGTGCTTCGTCTTTCGCGTTGTGCTAGCGTGTGCAGCGTAGTGCAGCTTCCATATCCACGACGGTTGCTCATGGTCATCGACGTTGGTAGTCGTGATGGAGGAGACGTGCCACCAGGCGTCAGCGTGGGTGCATCAACGCCTAAGGGCGCTTTAGCCACAAAACACCAATAGACATTATATATCAATGTGCAATAAACATTACACTACTTCTGTGAAGACACGTTTCACTTTCGTGTTCTATACCGATTCCTATATAAGAGGGATCAACCACATTTTTTTTGTCTATAAGAGCGATCTATACACCGTTTATACGCAAAAGCTTTTCTGTTTGCTATTTCTTTAGCCGATTGCCAGTTGATAGACTGTCTATAGAGAAAAGCAATAAAGGTCACCATGGCATCTCTGTCATTGAATTACGCAGTTCTTAATTATTATTTTACCAGATAATTAGGTGTTTAAGAGTCTGCTCGCCGAGTTTCATCCAGTATTGCACTGGTTTTTAACATGTAACCTCTGGGCCCGGCACCCTAGTTAGTCGGGAATGCATCTCCGACGATAATTTTTCCTTGCGAACCACACTTCTGTATATACTTCTATGTGATTGAAATTATTTTTTAATGGTTTCCTATACCCCCCCCCCTATGAATGCTATAGGGTGGACATCACCAATGATATTGTTAACTTGAGCGAACAGACCGTATACCGATTGCGGTAAGCTGTGAGATGAACTAAAGGACAGCCGATATTGTAAAAGTCTTATTGCTTCAGGTTTACTTGCCGTCTATAGACAAAAGTCGTTAAACTCGGCCGAACCCGTGTACGCTGTAACCAAGTGGAGGTACAGGCGGGTAATACGGAGCTACGTTTGATATAAGCCAATGGGATTGTATATACTGCTGACATTTCTTTAAAGCCTTTTTGTAGAGTTTATTATAGACATGGTGTATATACTTCCGCATTTGTTCACCACATTATATGACCTCCGTAGTCGCTCTCGGCAATCCCAAGACAGTCTTTACAGTTGTTTTTCAGAGAATTACGTTTGCGGCAGTAAAATAAAGAAAACAAACTGCCGATCCAATCATGTAAATAGATGTTATGAATGCCAGTTTTAGCAACAAGCGGATTACAAACAGGCATCATGCTAACAGCACAGAGATTGTAATGTGTATAGCTCACAACGCAGAATTTGCTAGTGTGCGATGAACCGATGTATGAACCGGTGAGCATGAGGTGTGCGCCTTATGTTTCGTCTGATTCTCAGATACTCTTTAGGTTCTCCCCATATCTAGGCTGCATCACTAATATCGGGTGGTTTTTCGCAGACTGACATCCCGCGCTATAAATTCATGAAAGCTTCTCTTTCACTTAGAATGTGCGCCAGATACTCTGAGCCCACTCAGTGTTTTCCAGGTGTTATATGCCTGTGCAGCCGAGCATATGCGTACGTCATTAGTGTATTGATTGCTTTGACATATCACCGGAACAGACAAATGTGCACTAACATGTGCGCAGGTATCCCATTTGGCGGTACGTTGGAAGCTATGCTAGAAATGTACTGCATTACTTATCGTCGTTGGCCATAATGCTAGCGCCTGACGTGCGTGCTAACGCTTTTTACAAACACTGCGTTCATCCAAGTGTGCGCTCTTGCTCCATGCGATAGCCCACAGCGTTTGTAATACAGCGCGCCAAGGCATTTCCTCCTTCCGTGGAAACAACTGAAAAATGGAAGGTGAAAGCAACCGGTTTCGCGCGCATGGAACGCAGAGAGAAAGAGAGAGAGAGAGCGCGACAATAAAAAAAAGAAAAAAAAAGAAAAGGGAAAAGGCGCTCGGGTTTCTCGGAGCACGCACGCTGTCGGCGGCTTGAGCGCATGCGCATGCGCAGCGGCAGCAACAGCGGCGCGCCATCTCTCCGCGTCGATTTGAATACTCAACGGCTGCGCCAGGCAAGTCAACGCTTGTTGCTGCTGGTGAGCTGCCTGCACCTTTGTGTCTGTGTCTTCGTCTCGACTTTGTGGCATCACACGTCAACTACACTGAACGGTAAGTTTTAACGAAGATGTTTTCCGTCACTAGCTCATGACTAGGTGAGCGTATTTAAAACCGCGAACCGGCTGCATGTAATGTAGGTGACTCGGGCGTAGTGTCGATTTGTCGTTTGGTTTGTAAACGCACTCGGGTTCTCGATTGTTTTACGGCAAGCGATCGCTCGCGCTTGTTCATTTTACCGTCATTGTCAATGTCCGTGAAAAAGCCAATACACCATGTTTAACGTGGATACTGAGCAGAAACAAGCGCGGAATGTATGTGTTAAGCGGCGTACTGTGGGCAGGTCTCGTTTTGTGGCGCTCGATCGGCGGCCATAAACGCTGCGCTGCCTGTCTAATAAAACTCATGTAAAGCGCTTTATGTATATACCTCGAAATTGTGCTAGAGTGACGAATTGTCTAAAAGAGACGTACAGTTAAATAAATGCTAGCGTACTCAGATGAAAGGCCGTGTTTGTGGGTCATGCATCAGCAGCGTGTGCTGCCGTTTTCGTAAGTCAAAAGTAGGAGTATTTCTGGGGCTCCTGGCAACCAGTATAAATATATATAACCGCAAAAGCTTTCCGAGCACGAAACTCGCGATAAGCCTAGTCAATCGCAGCTTCACAACTTAACCGAAAGAATTGGAGAACAATAAATTAGTGGCTCGGGAAAGCACCCTTTACACGTTTGACACTGAAGCCATTGGTTTGAGGAGAGTTTGAGGATTTTCTGTGCTGTGCTCGTGTTGCCATGAATTACGAACTTGGCCAGCCCTTCTCAGCTTTATTAAACAAGTGCTTCAATTCAGCTGAATCTAATGGTGCATTTCAAGTGACTGACGTGTTATTCGTTATAATTATAATTATGTACTGGCAGTAATTTGGCAAGCATAAAACCACAATATTTTTATTGCCCCTAAACTGCGGGTGTCATAGACTGCCAGGGAATTTTCATGAGAACAGCCAGGGAAAGCTTGGAAAAACATCAGAGAAATTGAAAATGTGAACATAGGTATGCTGTCTTATTTTCATGCAATGTTTCCAGAGAATCGCTGTCGTAAACATATTTTTGAAGCATTTCACCTCCCAAAAAATTATGAATTGGTACGATTTTCTGAAAAAGAAATGGAAGTGAAGCATGCTGACATGGGGGCATTTCTTACTGAATCTTTTTGCATCACGTAAGTGTCCTGAACCTCGAAGCTATAGAAAAAATACTTATGTTATAGAGCGCCTTCAATTATTTACTGTGATAGCATTCATTGTAATGACAGTTTCAGTTTTGTTTCCCAGGAGGTGCATATGTGTCGTGCCACAACACAGAAAGTGCTCACGGGGTATTTCTGGTGCTCACGTGGTATAGCTAACTTGCAACCGTGTCAGCATTCCCAAAAGATATGATTATCTATTGGAAACTAAGTGACCATATCGACACAATCATTCCATCTGCCTTCTATTAAAGTTATGGCCAATGATGTATCAGTTAAGAGTACGAGAAAGACATTTAAATGTGTATTAAGGAAAATAAATTACACTCTTTGGCATGATACGTTCAATACTCCAGTCACTCTTCTGAGCATATCATTCCGCGCGGGTATATTTAATTACCAGCCAAAAATGTAAGCAGTCCAACTGGGTAGCCTAGTTTCAGCAATTAATATAGAGGTCATTTGGGCTAATTAAGTACATTATGTGTCATATGGCCTTGTCATAAAATGTAACATACTGTTGCTGGCACCAGCAGCAATTGTAATAGTTTAATTGTTCATCATATGGTAGAGTGAAACATTATGCGATGGTACTGTTTTGCATTGACAACCAGCCATTAGGCATAGTTAAACCGTATTAAGAATTGATCACTTAAGTGGTTTGAGCGAATATATTAAGCTGCCTAATGAACGTACAAAGAATACACATTTGTTATTTTTTCCTCACATTGTTGTATCTACATATTTGCAGCATGCACCTGCAGCACCTTCGGAACGGCTTACACGAAGGTCAAGGCCAGCCTGGCAACCATGCTCGCCAAGGGGAAGCAGCTGTAAATATGTAAATATTCTCTTTTGATGATAGCATAAGACATGCATTTTAATAAATTAATGTATTATATCGTTCAATAAAAACAGTTAATTCAATATCGGTGCACTTGTTTTCTTTGTTGCACTGCATGAGTCTGCACTAGTGGAATTGCTTGAAATATTTGTTTCTGCAACATATGAGAGTGCAGCTGGTTCAGGATCATTAATAATCTATTAACATGAATGCATAAATGCAGATAGGAAGCAACAGGTGCACATGCATAATATAGGTTCAAAATTTTGTTGCTGCCATATGTAAACAAAAATTTTAACTAACTTGCAGATAGTAGATTTCATTCAAGCGAATGCATTGCATGCAACTAAACTTTCTTCAATGTGCAATTACACAAATGCTCATGCAGCTTTACATAATGATTCACGGCTGCATACATTTTAGATTTTTGACTGCTTCCATCTGCATGCATGCTTTTCTACTGTACAGTTCCCTATGTATGTTCCCATATGCGTACTGGGTACAATAAATTTTTGTAGACATTTCCAATAAACTGCTTATTAGCAAACCCCAGCAGCGAGTGTTTATAGAATAACATTGCCTGCCGAAACATAGTTGGCAAAATGTGGTGTATTATCTAGTATATATGGTGTCCCAGTAATTTAGCCAAGCTGGTCAATGAAAATGAAAGGTTAAAAACGGTGCAAGATATATGATCATAAAAAGACCTACAGGTCAGACCTCTGAATTCACGGCCGAATGCACGCCATAGGTCTTAAAATCGGATCATATTGCAGCGTCTTTTCTTAATATTTTTCATTGAACAGCTTCACTAAATTTAAGTTAGCTGGGACACCCTGTAAAATTGTAAGGCTGAAGTCTATAGATTAGCTATAGACTGATCTACAGGAACTCTCTGTAGGCAGAATACCACATTCTACAAAAAGTGTAAGACCATAAGTCCATAGACATACTATATACTGGTCTATAGGAATAGTTTATAGTCTATAGACATTTCATACTTGTCTACAAAAGTAAAACTATATAAGCCTATAGACTTTTGTCTATAGACACTCTGCAGACATTTGTCTACAAAAGTGAATTTTCATTGATCTATAGACCGTCTATAGTAAGTCTATAGACTCAGGCATTTTGTTGACTAGTCTACAAGAAGTGTATGGCTATAAGTCCATAGACTGCCTATGGACTGGTTTATAGGAATAGTCTATAGATAGTCTATAGACATCTGTCTATAGACATTTTATAGACTTATTTCTACAAAAGCAGAACTATATAAGCCTATAGACATTTGTCTATAGACATTCTACAGACATTTGTCTACAAAAGTAAAATTTCATTGATCTATAGACAGTCTATAGCCAGTCTATAGACTCAGACATTTTGTAGACTAGAATACAATTAGTGTATGGCCATAAGTCCATACATTGTCTGTAGACTGGTCTAAAGAAATGTCTACAAAAAGTCTGTTAACTTCATAGACAAATGTCTACACACTTTATATAGACTTTCTACAAAAATTTTTGTAAGGGAAGTGAGACACAGTTAGATTCATTCAAAGGAAATGAAATTCCTAATCAATTTCATGTACGCATGGCGAAAAAAGAACAACTCTATTTTACTTGATCATTATCAATAAATATCTTTTTTCAGCGCCCACCTTTTTTCAGCGCCCACCGCTATCACTTGCAATGCAATGCAGCTCGTGAAGTGGACAGAAAGGCGCGCTCGTAAAGTTCACGCCCCCCTCACATATTGTGTAGCTTTGCTTGTCGGCGTTTGTCTGAATTTGGTGACGCGGGTAGTTTCAATGTTTCTTAAGCTGTTCTGGCAAAAGTAGTGAGTTGCGACAGCCAGATAGTTGCTTACTTTAGTTGTTTTCGTGGGACAGCGCAGGCTGACGGGCTTGGCGTCCGACGAAAGGATGAGCCTTCTACGCCCAAAGCGTTCGTCGGCCTCCAAAGAAAGTATGTTCCGTGCAGCGATGCGATTTCGACACCCGCACGGCTGAACTTTTCCTGCATGACTTTCCGCGCTGAAAGCTCGAAACGCCCATCAAGTCGAATGGCGGGGCATATGAATGTACAGCTCTAAGGGTAGGTCTTCGAAAACAAATTTCACGCCTTTGAAAACAAAATGACGTCACTTCGGTTTTTAACGGATATGACGTAAAATTATTTTTTTCTGCCACCGTAAGTGTTCCCTCCTCACAGAGATGGCGCTAAGCCCCATGAACCGCAGATGGACCGCCATAGGTTTGAACGTATGGGCTTCTATGGAAGCTTCGCTACCAGGTATATTTACCTTGTATAGTCAGTCAATTTTATGCCTATATCATCATCAGCCTATATTTATGTCCACTGCAGGGTGATGGCTTTCGATTGAAAAGCTTTCGCCACCGCTGATGCAGCATTGGCTTTTTTGATGGTGGACTCAGTTTGATTTGTTTGACTATAAATGAGGTTACTTTTTACCGTTCCCTATACAGGTAAAACCTCTGAAGGAAGAAGAATAACACCGATGCATTTTGTGGTAATTTTGGCCTTCTTATGTGGCAATACGTTTGCCCTTCCGTGTGAGTTAATTTTTTTCTTGTCTTTTAGTTTACTGGGTCACAGTGTTTTGCTGTTCGACAAAGTTAATCCTGCACTCCAACGTTAGTTGAGTAGAATGAGTCGTCATAATGTGTAGAAGCGAGTTTTGCTACAATCCTGCTCAAGCAATTAGCTCAGTTAAAACTTTATTCTCCATGCATTTTTATGACATCGAGCATATTCCTTGAGAAATAATATAATGCATTGCAGCTGCTTCGAGTGGCAGGGTAGGCAATGCCGCTAAAAAAATTTTACCGGACAGATAAGTGTATGGCAATGCTTCGAACCGACAAATGGCTTTGGAGCTTGCAACGCGCTGGTATTGTAATGACATATATCCCCTATCCGCTTGCATATACTTCCTGTAATGGCAATATACTGGTTGTTTCGGCGTACATTTAAAAACGTTGCCTATGGCAGATAGCACAATTTAGTTTATGAGCCGGCCTACATGCACAAAAAATTGAAGTGCATAATTGAATATTTAACAAAAAATCTGTAATTCAGCTTTAACTAATTACCTTATGGCGCATATTGGAATTTAAAAGTTCTAGCCATGGAATTCACAAGGTGGATCCACTTGTAACTAATTTGCATAGCTGTCCACTAATTTGATATCGCAATCGATGCTCCGCCTTTCGGGTAAAACTGCGACTTTTTTGTTAATTAGTCGACAATGCATTTTATATTTTTCTGCAAGTAATGTCCGTCTCTTCGAGTAGACCAGCTCTTAAACTATATTTGTGCTATCTGCCACACGCAACGCTTAAATCTCTTTGAAAGTGTTAGAACACAAGCCCATACCAGTCGATTTGGACAAAGTCATTCACATGCTCTCCTTAACTTAGTTGCAAAAGGACGAGAGGATAACATTTCACTATGGGAACACTTCTTTGTAAATTAGCAAGCACATTTGTTTCACTCGCCGAAAACTCCCCTTAAACTTTGTTAGAAATCTTAAGCGACCACAGCAGCGGCAGCACACCGCTTCATAACAGCCTCAGTAAAGCACGAATGCCTCTTGCATACTGACACATGTACTTACGATAATCTGTTATAGCGGCGGAGTCAGCGGACGAGGACTAGTCGCATCATTCGGCTGTGGAAGTGCTAAATTGCCCAGCTACAAGGCAAAGGCGAGCGCCACAAAGACTACCAGGCACGAAGGGTGCGTGGTAGCACGCAACTACCAACAAATACATGGCCAACCATGTTGCCACGCACGAAGATATTCGTAAAACGCAGAAATGATTTCGCGTGATAGCCCCTAGGTGTTGGCAATGTAATTTACTGCATTTGAGAGACAAATGTAAATTTTAGCGAGAAGAGGGTGCGGAAATTTGACTTAGGGCCGAAGATTGGTAAGTTTGAAAAAAAATTTGCTGCATATCTGCATGCTTCGCTGCAAATGACGTCGAAAGAGGATAGTCTTCAGCCGCCCCTGATACGTAACACCCTCTTAGCAGAGTTCCGGAATGGTGTTTCATTCCTGCCTTTTCACTAACCGGATCCGAGAGGAGTACCGCTTCATCGAGCCCCACCTTCTTTCTTGCGGCGTTGCGCCTTCGGCATTGGATGATTAGTCAGGATGTTTGACGAAACGCGCACGCCGAAGCGGCAGTTGTGCGTTTGACTCTGCTTGAGAGCGAGGCCTCCTAGAAAGGAATACGCTCTGCGTTTCCTTTGAAATTTCAGCTCTTTTCGCAGCACACAGGGCGCGATACTTTGCAAACATGATCATTAGCGTGCAATGAATACACTACACTTGTTCATTAAAAACGGATAAACCTGGTGAGGGGTCCTTCAAGAGGAAGCTTTAGCGCGGGGTCTCCTATCTAAATACGTGCGAAACAACGAGAAATGGTTTTCTAGGCAAGCACTGCACAGAATTTGATTTATTTTGTTGCATTTAACAGAAAGAGTTAAGATGTAGTAATATACTTACAATCGTCCATCTAGACTGGTTCACCCATGCTTCCTCTTCCTCAAGGCGCTCGCGTCTTTTCAGTCTCCTTCTTCTTCACAGGAACATCGCATCCTCTAGGGTTTCTGTTTTCATTCCTCCTCGGATGATATGATATTTATTTATTTATTTATTTATTTATTTATTTATTTATTTATTTATTTATTTATTTATTTATTTAGAAACTCTCAGGGCCACTGGGGCGCTACAGAGAGGAGTGGTTAGCCCTTGAACAACTTATAAATGGTGGTCTTGAATGAAAACTCTTCGGGGTTGCTGGCGATAGAGGCTGGCAGGTGATTCCACTGAGAGGCAGTCTTCGGTATGAAGAAATGTGCGCACTCGTGTGTGCGGGAACTGGGCACATTGACTTTCAGACTGTGATCAATGCTGTAGAAAATGCATGAAGGGGCAGCGACAAGCTCCCATCTAGATCTGCAAAATGATAGAAGATTTTATGAAAGAGGCACAGTCGAGCACCTTTCCGTCTATTTGCGAGGTAGTTCGAAAGAATGATTGATTGCTGAGAAACTTGCGTTGAGGGCGTAGTTGCGCACAATAAAATGCGCATATAGATTTGGAATTGATTCAAGCGAAGAAAACAGGTTGGACGAACAGGGATAAAGGCAAAACTTTATTTTGATGGGCCTAGAGAGGCGTCAATCCCCGTGGTGGGTGGAGCCTTCAGTCCAGGGCCTCAGCAGCGGTGGCAACACTTTCGGCTCTGGCGATTGGCTTTCTCTGATCCTCCACTGCCGAGCTGGTCAGCAGCATCTCGCACTGTTCGTGCGTTGCGTTTCGATTGGGGGAGTTATTTGGGATATTTGGCATACCCATGTGGTATGGTAGAGGGTATCTGTGGTATGGTATGTGGTATGGTAGAGGGTACAGAAAGGACAAAGGGGCTGATAAAGGGTGGGGTACATCGCGTGAAGGAGCGTGTGGTGAGGATAGGTGTTGGTCTGGAGTTAGAGCACTGCACGGGCTCCGGCTTACCCGAAAGCCCGGGCCGGGCCGGGCCGGGTAGAACAGTTTTTTCACGGCCTCGGGCCGGGCTCGGGCACGGTGTGTGTTTTTTGACCCGGGCCCGGGCCGGGCTCGGGTTTTTTGACGCGGGCCCGGGCCGGGCTCGGGCTTTCTGGTGGTGTGCATGTGAAGTGCAGCGAGTTATTCTCGGGCGTCTCAAATCTGAAAAGCATTATTTCTCGGGCCGGGTTCGGGCCGGTTTCGAGTCGGGCTCGGGCCGGGCTCGGGCCTAAGGTAAAGGGGTGGGGGGCCGGACTGGGCGGGTAACGTAGATAATTTCCGGTCCCGGGCCGGGCCCGGGTCTCGCCATAAAAGTTTTCATCGGGCTCGGGCGGGCCGCCCAATGTAAAAATGGGCCCGGGCCGGGCCCGGGCTGAAGAAATCGGCCCGTGCAGTGCTCTATCTGGAGTTGCCTCCAGGCCATGGCTTCTTCAACTCTGTGAGGTAGGGGTGCGGTGGCGGCATCGTTCTTCTCGACAGGCGGTACTGCTGAAGTATATTGTAGTAAGTGTGTACTGTGTCTGGACTGGGGTCTTCTGGCGTGTCTTACAGTGTCCGGTTGTAGTGACCTCGGGCTATGGGCGTCTTGTGCTGGAGTTTGAGGTATAGTAGTGGCGCCTGGTGGCGGCGAGAAAACTTATCTGGGCAGTACCAGCTTGGGTAGTCTTCAGCCCTGGCTGTGGCTAAGCAGCACGTCTCTAGCCTGAGTGTTGCGTCAATTCGCATTTTTTTTCTGCCCTGTTGCGAGTGCGAAAAGGCTCCTCCCTTCTCACAGACCACGCTGCGAGCTCACATGCATGGAAGGGAGGAGCCTTTGGCAACGTGGGACACGAAGCCATAATAGCCAATCTCAGTGACACGAGGGAGGGAGCGAGGGAGGGGAGGGGAGGCGACATTTAGCTGCGGCACCAAACACGTACTTATATAGAAGGTTGCAGTTTCGCCCGAAAGGCGAAGCATCAATTGCGATAGCAAATTAGTAGAGAGCTATTCGGAGTAGGGCTAGTAGTTTTATCAGCTGCATGAACTTGGACATGCCGCAGTACCAGCAACGCGCAGAACTGTTGTCGACGCCGTCGCCGTTTTGCCCGCGTTCGCACCGAATGCGCGTGGCGTTGATGACTGTTGCCAGGGCCTCAGGGGGCAGCTCGGAGGTTTTTGACGAGATCAGAACCGGAAACTCGTCTAGCAGCGTCGGAAGTCATTACCACCTTTTCGCCTCACAACGTTTTTACTTAAATAAGCATTTGGTGCCGCAGCTAAACGTCACCTCCCCTCCCTCCCGTCCCCCCACAGAAGAAGTCGCATTGGCTCTAGATATATGGTGATGTAAAGGAGGAAAGAGACGCTTTATTCTGCAGCCCTTCAGGAAGCAGCGCGCAGAACATGCGCTTGTTCTCCGCCGTGCGTTCCCTCCCCGTGAAAGCGCACGTCCCTCGCTCCCTTTTAGGGCACGTTCACACTGGGGAATCCGGCGTCTACAGCGAACGGATTTCTCCTGCCGCCGAAATTCGCGTCGTTCATACTGCTTGCCTACCGCGCCGCCGGACCGTCGGCCAGACGCCTTGTGGCGTCGCAGACCCTACCCCGCAGCAGCATGGAGCTTTGACAGGCGTTTCACTCTGCTGCATCTAGTTTTCATATTCGGTGATAGAAACAGTGATTTTGTCAACAAAATGCAGTCAACTAAATGGAGAAAGCGTGACAGAAACGATGCGAACGACGCAACAAAGACGGTGCGTCGAGCAGACGACAGCTACTCAGCCTGTGAGCTCGCCTCAGCCTATGGGCGCTTGCCAAGGCGTTCGCTGGACTCACTCAGCCTTTCTATACACTCTATCGAAACTACGCACTTATCTCCTCTCGTGTAGAGTTGGCATGTTTTTATTTTGTGGCTCTTCGTCACTGCTTGCAACGACGACGATGCTAAGCCTGCTGGAATACACCTTGCTGGCGATGCACGACGCGTAGAAGCATTCGCCAAAGCAACGACGCCAGCGCTGGCGGGGGGTTCGTCCTTCAAGACCGCGAGAAGCTGGGTCACGCCACTTTGTCAGGTCACGTTGTGCTTCACATGGTGCTTGTCTAAAACGATGGGGTGGGCACGCACCTATTCGATGAGCATTTCCGATGTCGCGACGAGCCTTGAAGACTGCGACATGACGAGCGCGTCGGACTTGGCCGCCATCTTTCGAATTTCTCACTCGCGCTCCGATTGGCCCGCGGTGAGGGAATCCGGCGGCAGCTGCCGCAAAAATCGGTCCAGGAGCGATCGGCGCGGAAAGGGCTATTCCGGCGGATCTCGCCGCCGCCCAACTGGGTTCCGCGCCGCTCCAGACGCCGAATGTCTCAGTGTGAACGCGCCCTTAATCGCACATACAGCGTCCGGCGCGCGGCGACAAGTTCATCGCCGTTGACGTCATACGGAACCACACGGCGACGACGACGCCGACGGCAGAAATCCTCTTTGAGTGTCGATTTAATTGCTATCGCAATAAAACGTTGCGAGGCGAGAAGGTGGTAAAGACTTCCGACGCTGCTCGACGAGTGTCCCTTTCTGATCTCGTCGAAAACCTCCGAGGTGGTGGTGGTGGAAAACTTCTATTGAGAATGCCCGAAGTAAAGAAAATAAAACGCAGCGTTGTGTGCGGCCTTCAGGCTGGCGGTTGTGGCGTCCAGGCCGTGCCTAGTCCCGACGTCCTCTGCCCAGGCCACCAGCCGGAGTTGGAGATCCGGCTCGGTGCTGGACAAAGCAGCCTCCCACTGCTGCGGACTGGTTAGGTGCCAAGAGGCAGGGGGCAAGTGTGTCAGGCAGGAGAATAAGATGTGATCGTAATCGGCGCCGGAGCTGTCACATAAGCGGCAGGCCGGCGAGTACGTCCCGGGGTGGAAGAGGGCAAGACGTGCGGGAGTAAGAGAGGTGTGGGCCTGAAGGTGGCGCCACGAGTATTGGTGGTGCTGGGAAAGGGATTTGTGTGGTGGGGCGAAGGTGAGACGAGGGAGACGGTAGTGCAAGGTGATATAGCGGTACGTGAGGCGCGCGTCGCGCATATCCATCCTCGGCGGGGGCGGGCTGGCTCGGTCAGTCGAACGCGAGCCTTGGAATTGGCCGCTTCGTTGCTAGTATTGGCCGCGTGAGCGGGCACCCAGATGATTTGGATTGGGCGAGAGGGAACAGTGTAGGAACGCAAGATACCGGAGGCCGGGGGTGCCACCCGTCCAACCACGTAGTTGTTGACTGCAGGCATGGAGTCACTGAAAATGAATTCCGCGGAAGTTTGCGTGATGGCAAGGGCAATAGCTGCCTCTTCGACAGAGGTCGAAGTGTATACTGAGGCAGTAAGAGTGGGTCAGAAAGAAAGCCTCCGATAGAGGCACCGGCAACAGACACCAACGCCGCGCGCGTTCGGTGCGAACGCGGGCAAAACGCCGGCGGCGTCGACAACAGTTCTGCGCGTTGCTGGCGCTGCTACATGTCCAAGTTTATACGGCTGATAAAACTACTACTCCGCACAGCTCTCTAATAATTTGCTATCGCAATTGATGCTTCGCCTTCCGGGTGAAACTGCGACATTTTCTTTCTCCTTTTCCAAAATTTCTTTTTCGTTTATCTTTAGTCGCTAATATTGCATACCGTGCTGTCTTTATTTCTTTTCAGTTCAGTTATTATTGTTCTAGTTGTTCCATTCAGTTATACTAATTTCTCACAATTTCTTGCTAATAGTATATATTGCTGCACGTTTCATTCCGTTATTCTCTTTCTTTACATATTGTCACCAACTCCCCTCTCCAATGCCGCGGCGATTCAGGGTATCAAAAATAAATGAATGGACGAGGCCCAGTAAATCATTGATAACCGCAAATCACTCCGACACATAGCGTAAATCACACTTGAGCCCAGAATGAGCAGCAAGATAGGGTCATCAGATTTCTTAGGCATATAGGAAGGACTTGTACCAACCTGTACAAGAAAGCAGAATGGGTTTATTAGCGACCGCATGGCAACTGTACTTCTGTGCCCACTGAAGGTGGCAAAGGGTTGCCTGTCGTTTATAATTTTAATAGGTGTCGCTGGAATTGTCGCAGAATGGACGCTAATCAAGTACCCAATCAGCACAGCGTGGATAGTAGTTGTATCAGGTTGGACAGAGAATGTCCCGCTGATACCTGGCGACGCCCAGAGCACAGGAGTGCTCGGCAAACATGACTTCGTTACGACGTTTCACACTGCTGCTATTTCGTTTTTTTTTATCTAGTCCCCAATGAAGTAGCAATCATAATTTCTTGCTGTTTCATGGCTTTCATCACATTGTAACCGACCAGTATATCTTGACTTTGGTACATCTAAACTTCTTCAGAAGAAAACTGTGTTTCCATGCTCTGCTACAGGCATCTTGGAGCTATGGCGCAGATCGTAGTGTCGCTTCATGGTTGATGTGTCGCGCATAAGCTCCTCTTACACCTTGCTCTTTTCCGATAGATATACATTTTCTGCGATTACAAGGTCGTAGACTGCCGGTGGGCAAGTGCTTTTGCTTGATCCAGCAAAGTTACACGTGCATTCTTATCCCAAGGTATGAGAATGGTTACGATATCTGACTGCCACTTCCAAGGCATACTTGAATCCAACATGCAAATCAGGGTGTATTGCGATAAATGTCCTCAGGCGCCAAATGAGTCTCTCAGCTAGGCTATTTCCTTTAGGTTGGTAGGGCGCCAAATCGTAGGGTAATTCCTCTTTCACGGGCGCATTCCAGCGAATTCTGGCAGCCGAACGTTGGTGCATTGCGGACACCACTGCCTTCGTGTTCTTGAACCTACTTTGCTATAATTTTGCTAGAACAGAATAGGCATCTTCCTTTCTTGGCTTTGCAGGTGCCTTGCGCGTGCATTCATCTCATACAACCAGGAGTGCTTCAGTGTTACTGACTCTCTCCCCTCGTGTTTTGATTTCGGCAAAATCTAGATTAATTACTTCAAATGGCAGCTGCGAATGATTACTGATGACCATTTTATTACTTCTTGGACAATACTTGACCCTGTTAATGGGGCACTGGTGGCTGGTTTGAATGTAGTGCTTGATTCTTCTTTTATATTGTCAATATTTTCCCCTTTATTCGACTTTTCTCGTCCCAAAAGTTTTCAGGAATGCATCGTGTCATCTTGACTGCGGACTGTCGCGCTACAGCTTCAAAACCTTGACACCAAGCTTTCTGCCAAACAGATCTCGCAATTATCGCAAGAGAAGTCTCCGGTACTTTCCCAGAAGGTGTAAATGGGTCCATGAGCAGATCGTTCACTTCTGAGATGTGAAACAAGTAAACAGCACCTGGGTCAGGAAGCTTATCGTCAGCTCAATGGCTTGCACCGAAATTGAAGTGTTGTATTTAACGGATCTAACACGCCCCTCTTCCCTTTGGTTGGGTCAGTTCCCAGAGGTAGGTTAACAGTTGGTTCGCTGTGAAAACCTGAAAGTGGCGACCCTCTATGTATCTTTACGGAGTTCGTCTATGAAAGTGGGGATAGTTTTGTTTTTGCCTGCAGAGGTGGGACCACGAGCCGTCAGAGACGGAAAATATTGTTGTGACCAGCTGACCTGCGAGTTTGTCGATTTCTGCTGCTCTGGAGCTGCTATATGCGTGGCACGGGACGTCGAGTGCCATCACAACAGCCAGTGCCTATTCCTGTGTAGTCGTATCATGTTGTTGAGCTTTTGAGAACGTCGAAGAATAATTTCCAATAACGTTTAGTTTGCTCTTTCGAGAGAGCACTTTGAAAGTCTCAGCTCACTGCATGTCTGAGCACATATCAGAACACCTCAGGACACACCACTGCACCCAAAGTGTCTCCTTATAAAACATTGGTCTTCCCTAGTTGACCCGACTAGGGAATCCGATGGCCTTGGTGCGGCCAATCAGAGGGCTCGTGTTGTTTACAGAACTCCGCCTCTTATGTTGCACCTTTGAAGTAAGGTCGAGGCAATCTGGAAACAGGCGATTCACACTCCTTCTACGAAAGTCGTCTCCTTGGTTTCTTTCTCTCAGTGACAATTGTTTTGCAAGGGTCGGGAGAGTGACCTTCGCGCTGGTCCCCGCTTCCACAAAAGGTGGCGGTTGTGGTCGCTTCGTGAGCTTCTTTGCCATCGCATCCCAGCTGGTGCCCCGCCGCGTCGCCGGATAGGTGGCCGCTGATGAAGGGGGTGGCATCGGAGGAATCACACAAACGATGCGCACTGCCAATTTGGGGCGCTTGTTTGCAGGTCAACGACGGTGTCGGGCACTGTCACCGTCTGGGTGACGCTAGTGAAACAGCCTGCCTCGCTGCGAATCAATCAAAGAATCCGCCCGTCCGATTGAGGACGCAACAGCAATCAGTCTCAAAAATTTGCGTGTAACGATTCACCAGCGCTGATGTCGGCGATGGTACGGATTGTTAAAGCTCCAGTAATATAAAAAATGGTAATAAAACTTTTTTTCAAGTAACAGATAAATATTGTCACGTTCTAGGAGAACAGGTGACCTGAAGCGTTGAGTTCGAGTCTCTGACCGGCAGCTGATCAAACGCAAAAACTCAAGCACCCGCGCGTGGATCGGAGCATCTTCGTCTGCTTCTTCGCTGGCACCCGTCAAAGCAGGTGCCGGCGCATGGCGCGTGGACTAGCGCGCGTCTTCGGCTTTCTAATTATGTAGCACATGTTGCAAGGTGTGGCATTATTCTCCCTCCTCGGAACAGCATCGACTCGATGCTAAAAGAAGCACACACACTACAGGGCGAACATGGAACTACACGCGTGGAAGACACATGCACACACAAATGCTTGCTGACGCGCAATCATAGAACGCAGGGCAATGTCACTGAGGCAATGATTGTCTACGACAAAAATAACACAAAAGTAATGGCATGGTCCGCAAACTATGGTGGTTATGGAGTGTGGTATGGTTTCAGCCGCCCAACGTGCACAATCTCGGGGAGTGTCTTTCGACGTCGTGTTGGTTGGCTGCCGTCATGAGGAACATCGTAGTTGACGTCACTCACTCGCCGCAGCACTTTATAAGGTCCGAAGTACCGGCTGAGAAGTTCCTCGGATAGTCCTTAGCAGCGGACAGGAGTTCAGCCCAGAACCCGATCTCCTGGTTGGTACTGAACTTGTCGATGGCGGAGGTTGTAGTGGCGTGTGTCGATGCACTGCTGTTTCTTGATGTTCGTGCGAGCCAGTTGGCGTGCTTCCTCGGCGAGCTTCACGAAGAGCTCGGCGTCTTGGTCAAGATCATCAAAGCTGTCGCATGGAAGCATCGCTTCGAGCTTGGTCTGGAGTTCACGAACGTAAACAAGGTAGAACGGCGTTAATCGTGTCGTCTCTTGCGTCGCGGTGTTGTACGCAAACGTTACGTACGCAAGTACTTAATCCCACGTTTTGTGCTGTACGTCTACGTACAGGCGCTCCCAGAATAATTCGGAACAACGAGCACGCAGCCGCTCGCCGGCGGAGCGCACCGGCGGATAAATGCACGCAAGGTGTGCGCATGCGCGGCCTCCCTAGCAAGCTAGTTTCGCTCCCTAGTGCATCTCGATTGGCGTTGTCTTGCACCAAATGGGTAGCGCTAGGTGCCCTTTAGTATTATGACAAGATGGGCTGGACGGACCAGGCCCTGTATCGTACTGCGCGCCTCAATTCGATTCCTTGCGGCGTGTTCTCGTCATTATCTGCATTCATTCTGGGATACTACTTGAGGTTGAAGCGGCGAGGGCACAAGGTCATCCCTGCCTTCTTTTCAACCATGTCTGTCTGTTCTACGAAGTATTAGTTCCTACTTAGTTATCTTTCAGTCCATGGTACTACTAGCTCGGTAATAAGAGTTCAATTTGGACTATTACACGACCGCTCCCTTACAGGTGTGTCGGTGATCGCGGTAGTAAAACAGTTCACGAAATTAAATAACGCGTCATGTTCGTCAAGTCCAATTTCATGCAGACGAAGTGACTGCATGGGTACTATAATCGTAATTGTTCGGGATTAACGCCCCAAAACCACGAAATTGAGAGATGCCGTAGTGAAGGGCTACGGAAATTTCGACCACCTGGGCTCATCGACGTGCACCTAAATCTAAGCACACGGCCCTCGGGCATTTTCGCCTCCATCGAAAAGATGCTATCTTAAGCTCTACACGACACCACAATCTTTGATTTGAGCATCACATTAGGACGTCTGCGCATATTTGTGCACCAATCAATTACGGAATCTGGCTGTTTGGTAGCGAGTATTCTTACATTTTGATCCCATGTCTTTATTTGTTAGCGCAGACAGCTATTTTCTTTTGCTCGGCGGTAGACTACAATTTGCTCGGTGGTAGACTACAACGCTACGAAAGATAGGCTGTGCGAGTGGAATGTAAAATAAACAGAATTAAATATCAGGAAGAACATTGGGTTTATTTTCCCATAAAAAACAAAAGAATCGAAAGAATCGATTGTTATTCTCAGCTTTAATATCGCGTGAATGCGCCGCCCATGCGAACTACAGCTTGTAGCCGGCCTGGCATAGACTCGTAGAGCGCTTCTACGAAGTCCTTCTTCTCACTAAGGCGCTTCCACTCTCGGGTTATGGCGAGCCAGAGCTCGTCAGCACTGGCACTTCCCAGATTCATGTGGGACAAACTTTCCTTCATTGCGCCCCACACATTCTCTATCGGATTCAAGTCTGCACCTTTCGGAGGCCAGTCAAGGACACAAACGGCACGCTCTTGAAGCAGATTTTGCACAGCTCTGGCGGTGTGCACCGGGCTCCTGTGATGCTGGAAGAAGTAGTAGCCATCTTTAAATGGCCCGTCCAGAGCGTATGGCACCAGGTGGTAGTCCAGAATTCCACAGTAGGCGTCAGCTGTGAACGATGGGGACAGCCGGACTAGCGGGCCGAGGCCCTCTTTGCTGATTGCTCCCCACACGTTGACAGCACAGCGGCCGCTACTGTAGGTCTCAGAAACATACCCGGGTTCGTACCTACACGATGAGAAAAAATAAATATTGGTCTTTCTAGATGAAACCCTTTTGCGCGCTGGAAGATTTGGTGTGGCAAAGATCAAAAAGACAATAAAATACCTGCAGTTCTATGGTCTCCATACGCGGCGCTCTTGATCCCACCGCGACGTAAATGTCGATTCATCCGAGAATATCACTTGCGTCCATTCTTCTCTAGTCCAGTGCTCATATGCCCTGGCAAATTGGAGGCGTTGGGCTTTTTGTCGATCTGTCAGGTGTGGCTTTTGCGCCGCGACAAATCCACGAAGTCCAGCTTCTCGCATGCGCCTTCTGATTGTCTCCTCACTGGCTTGCAGGTTCAGTGCTGCCTTAATCTGGCCGGCGCTCTGAAAAGGATCGGCGACTGTTGCAGCAACAATGAGAAGGTAGCATTCTTCCGACGTGCATCTGTGTCTTCCGGATCGTGGTGCATCTCATAGTCGGCCGTCTTCATCCCTGTATATCTGGATAATGCGGTTGACCGCGCTTAAAGACTTCCCTGTTAGGTGGAATATCTGGCGCTATGATTTCTCTTGTAACCAGAGCTCAGTTATTCTTCTCCGCACATCGATCGGTACTCTTTTCGGCATGCTGCCTCGATAGGAAAAAGGTGAACTTCGTGTCACTGGCATGGTTCAAATATATTCGTATCTCTTTATCAATCTGGCCACCGATATGCTCACAGTTTCGTCACATGAAACCACCGTCCTTTGCGAGCGTTAGTCACAGTCCCCCACCGGAAATAATCTGATCATATGATAAATAGGAAGCAAAGTTGCAAAAGAAAAAAGTCATCCAAGCACACGAACACGCACGCACGACGGCTTCTGCTCCAACGCGCGTGCATCCGCACACGCGGCTTGTCACAGACACCACCCACCCAGCGCCCCTTATCAAAACGCTAAGGGACACATAGGGCACCGTTTTGTAGCAACACAAAGCGAATCTAGGTGCAATACGGAGCAACGTTTGCTTGCTAGGGAGACCACGCACGCGTAGACCATGGTACTACTTTTCTGCGCGCATACTCCGCCGGCGCGCTGCTGCGTGTCCGGCGTTCCGAATTATTCTGAGAGCGCCTGTACATACAGAGCATGTCAGTCATAGTTTTGTTGAGCCTTTCGGCGAGGCCATTTGTCTGCGGGTGATAGGACGTCGTCTTTCGATGCGTCGTGTTACTTAATAGGAAAACGTCTTGAATGAGCCGTGCCGTAAATGCCGTTCCTCGGTCGGTAATGACGCACGATGTGTCCCCATGACGCAGTACAATGTTTTTTACAAAAAATTGCGCAACCTCGGAAGCAGTGCCTCGAGGCAGAGCCTTTGCTTCAGCGTAGCGCGTTAAATAATATGTGGCGATGATTATCCACTTGTTTCCCGAAGATGACCGAGGAAACGGGCCCCAGAGATCCATGCCGGCTTGGTCAAAAGGTCTTCGAGGTGGGTCAATCAGTTTCAGTAATCCCGCAGGCTTCACAGCTGGCGACCTGTTCGTCAAAGTGTCTAAGAACGGGCGGTGAAGCCAAGCGATGTCGGAGCTCGGTGAAAGCGGCTTCTTGGTAAGCGCTCCAAATGAACTGCATATCGTTTCTTGTGAGACGAGTAAGCGGTTCAGCAATCTTTGAAAAATTACTGATAAAGCGCCGATAGTACGCACACAGACCCAGGAAGCGTCGGACACTTTTCCTATCGGTATTGGTTGGAAAAGCGGCCACAGCAGCAGTTTTGTCGGGATCGGGACGGACGCCTTCCGCGATGACGACATCACCGATAAACTTCAGCTCTTGGTAGCTGAAGTGGCATTTCTGAGGCTTTAGTGTAAGCTTAGCTGATCGGATTGCCTCGAGTACCTGATGTAGTCGGATGAGATGCTGAAAAAAACCGGCTGAAAAAACGACATCGTCTAGATAGACGAGGCAGCTTCGCCACTTCAGGTCGGCCAGCACAGTGTTCATCATCCGTTTGAACGTTGCTGGAGCAGAGCAAAGACCGAACAGAGGCACCCGGAACTCGTAAAGACCATCCGGAGTGACAAAGGCAGTTTTTGCACGGTCCCGCTCGTCAACCTCAATCTGCCAACAGCCGCTTTTTAAAACAAGAGATGAAAAGTACTTAGCTCGTCGTACGTAGCCGGTCCGGAGAACCATCGATGCGCGGCAACGGGTAAATGTTTTTTTTTTTTTTTTTTTGTGACGTTGTTGAGCTTTAGGTAATCAACACAAAAGCGAAGCGTGCCATCCTGGATGAAGGCTGGATGACACCATCATCAATCATTTCCTTTGCTTGTGCTTTGATTGTCTCGCGTTCTTTTTGCGAGACACGATACGGCTGCTGGTGGATCGGACGCGCATCGTCGTAGGTGATTATTCTGTGTTGTGCCATTGGCGTTTGACTAACTTTAGAGGAAGACGCAAAGCACGCCTTGAATTCCGATAATAGTTGTCGCAGTGCCTTCTTTTAGGGGCGAAGCTCCTTATGGCGTGGCCCGAGCGTCCCGTCGTCGGTAACCGCCTCCGGAGTAGCGGAGAGTGAGTGGAGAGGAAGAGCGCGCTCTGGCGTGTGAGGGGGCTCGCATCGCGGGAGCTCGGCGGAGCTCCCGCGTGTGTGGAGAGAGTGTAGGAGAGGGTAGGTGCAGTGCTTCCCCGCTCCTTCTCTCGCCGTTCGCTCTCTCTCCTCCTTGCGCCCCACTCTCCCGTTCGCTCGCTCGCACGTATATATAAATGGAGTGAACCGCCAGCGTCCGCGTAGCGAACGCGTGCTTGAACTGGCCGTAGAGGGCGGTACTTGTACTATATAACGAATGCATATACGCTGAAAAATGCAAGATGGTACGATACTAGAGGGCGTTACTTGTAGTATGAAAAAATTAAAGGTTAGTTTTATGAAAACAGGAATGACGTCACACGTACGGAAGGAGAGAGACGATCGCGCGACGACGATCACGTGTTCTTCGGCGGCGCCGTACGCCAGGGGGTGCTCTATAATACAATAAACGCGCCGTTTTGGCGCGCGCGCGTTCAGAGGGTCTGCGCAAGATGGACAAGGCTGCTGAGCGGCGTGCGCGCAGGGCGGCGGCGGCTCGCGCTCGATGAAGGGACCCCGACGTGCGGGCGCGCACGTCGGGGTCCCTTCGAGGAGCGTTTATAGTCGAGGAGCGTTTATGAATACGGGGGGTATACTCTCTCAGCAGTCATGTGATGGCGTCGGCAAACGCGGTGCACGTTCCGGCATGTGTAAATGGCTGCGTAAGACGCTGTGGCCGCTGCCCCTTACTAGAGAGTACTGCACGTTTCTAACGCGTTTGTGCTAGCGTTCCCTTAAGCGGGAGATCCGATGATTCCCTCCGGAGCTTCACCCACTCATCATCATTCACCCCGTGGATATGCTGCCATTTTTTTCTCCTGCGGCAGCTCGTTATTTATGTCAATGCCTGCCAGTGAGGCTTCATCGGTGTCGGTTTCTTCAAGAGTGATACACTCAATGACGTCCTCCAAGGCTTCAGTATAGGAGATGGCAGTGCCGCGAAAAAGGTATGTATGGATGCACATTGGCAAACTTTGTGAGCAATATTTTAGCACGGCCATCTCGAAGGTCAATGATGCCTTGTGCCGCGCGAATTCCTAGGTTCAGCAAAAGGGAAATGTTGCCTTCTGCTTAGACTTGACCGTAGCGCGCCCCTTCAGATATCACCTTAACCATAACGCTGGAACAGGGCGGTATAGTCACGCTGTCATCGGAAACGCGAATTCCGGCCCTATGGTGGCAGGCATCATCATGTGTCGTAGCGTTCCTCGCAGCGAAAGTGACGTCCCGCTTTGAGGTCGATGATGGCACCATATTCCCGGAGAAAATTCATTCCAAGAATTAAATCACGGGAACATTCACGCAGGACAATGCAGCTAGCGAGAAACGTGCAATTTACGATTCGTATCCTAGCGGTGCTCACGCCAAGCGGTGCGATAACGTGTCCGCCAGCTGTACGAACTTGCGTCCCAGTCCAAGACATAATAACTTTCTCGAGAAGGCTCGCCAATTTTCCTCTAACAATTGAGTAATCAGCACCAGTGTCGACTAGCGCACTGACATTTCACCCGTCGACAAGCACAGGTATGTTCATTACGAACTTGTCTGCAGGCTGAGGTACAGGCGTCGTCAAATATCCGTCAGGTCGAGCTCGCGTCACTTGGAGGTCCAAATCTCTGGGTACAGGCGTCGTCGAATCTCCGTCGGGTCGAGGTCGCGTCGCTTGGAGGCCTTCAGCACGTCGGGCATCAGCGGCCTTGCCTCGAAAGGTCGCTGACGTCAGTTTTCCAGGCTAGGGCTCGGAGACCGTCACTGCTATATCCTCGATGTATCTTCGCGACTTGGATAGGATCACCGCGGTGATGGCGATCGCTACTGGCGTCTTGGGTACTGAGGCGCGCGCTGCTGCGTGATGAAGGCTTCAATTTCGGGTGGCCTCTGTCCGAACCGGGATCGAGGTGAATTGGCAGCGTAACCCTGCAGTCCAAGTTGGCGGTAGTGGCACTCTCAGTATACGTGACCCGCCTCACCACAGTGATAACAAAGCGGTCATCGGTCGGGCGTGCGCCAAATGTCCGAATTACGTGTGACAGGGCGTTTGTCGGTAAAGTAAGGGACCGCCTGTCCCGAGTGGAGAGCAACGGGACCCAGCGGAGCTGATGCAGGGATGGAGCGGCTCAATGTGTCTCCATACGTCACACGCCGCAAAATGGTAGCCGCGAGTGGGGATGTTGCCGATGTAGGGAGACTGCGCCTCAACGCGTCAGAGTATGTTGTGCGCCGAAGTTCACTCGCCTGGGGTGTTCTTCCGGGGCGAGGTTGAGGTACCCCGAGTGCATGCTGCACTTCGTCACGCACGATGTCGGCGATGCAGTTGACCGTAGGCTGCTGCGCCCAGTGCAGCTGTTGCAGCTCGTCGCGGACTACCGATCGTATTAGCTCATGGATCACTTCAATGTCAGTCGCGAAAGCTCCCAGACCGACGGTTGTCGAAGCACTATTTACTTGCCGGTCATACTTGTTCGACCGCTGCTGCAGCGCCTTTTCCATAGCAACGGCTTCTGTGAGTAACTCGGTAACTGTCCTCGGCGGGTTACGAACAAGCCCACCGAAGAGCTGTTCTTTGACACCCCGCATCAAATGGCGGAGCGTCTTGTCTTCCGGCATGCTAGGGTCCGCTCGCCTGAAGAGACGTGTCATGTCTTCAACGTACATCAGAACACTTTCATTGGACTTCTGAGCGCGCGATTGGAGGGCCCGTTCTGTTCGCTCTCGGCGATCGGGGCTCGAGTAGGTGTCACGCCATGATGTCAGGGCCTCTTCGCGGTTCTGGAACCAGGTGCGAGCACCGTCCTCGAGGCTGAAATACACATTATTTCATTTCGCACGGTCGTCCCACTCGTTGCAATCTGCTACTCGCTCAAAGTTGTCGAGCCAGTCTTCCACGTCTTCATAAAGGTCGCCGTGGAAGGAACGTGGCACTCGCGGGTTCTGCAGCGTTAAATGAGTTGGTACTGTCACCGTACCTTCCACCGCGGCCATTGTGCTCCTGAATGACGACGCAATCTCAGGCGCCAGTCCCAGAATTATCCGGCTGGCACGGTGCATTGGTGTAAGCTCCGGTATGGCGCTGATGTTCTTGCTGCTACGAGGGGTCTGTAGCATAGGTTGAGGCTACCCAGCACGTCCACCAGAAATGTCACGTTCTAGGAGAACAGGTGACCTGAAGCGTTGAGTTAGAGTCTCTGACCGCCAGCTGATAAAACGCAAAAACTCAAGCACCCGCCCGTCGATCGGAGGATCTTCGTCTGCTTCTTCGCTGGCGCCCGTCAAAGCAGGTGCCGGTGCATGGCGCGTGGACTAGCGCGCATCGTCGGCTTTCTAATTATGTACCGCATGTTGCAAGATGTGGCAATATGAGCTTGCCCATTATTCTTAAAAGAGGCCATAACCTCCTCTAGGTCTTGGTTTATTAACATAGTCCGCGGGTAGCATTCGCTGCTGTGAATGTCTCAGCCAAGTTTTGCTGTCGTATGGGGATCGTGGAGGTCGCAAGCGGAGCGCGAAGTCCCTTTTCTCTCAAACGATCTCCTTTCAACAGAAGTCATGATACTCACTATTATCTGGGTGTTCATTTGGTGAGAAAGCACATTCCTGCACACGGCTTCTATTGGTCGCTGTGGGCGGCTACACCACGGCCACCGCGAGGTGCCGCCATGAGTCCACTGGCTAAGCACACTGCTGCTAGCTCAGGACAACCACGTTTGACTTATGTTTAGCGCGTCGTAAGGCACCAAACTCGCCAGTCGTGGCGTCTAAGTTAACATCCACAGTGAAATCGGCACTGTAAGCCCCGGCGACATTTCGAAGGCGAAGCCAGGCGGATCGTGTAGGCCCCGCCCCACTCCGCCGTAGCCTTCGCAGTGCAAGGCATTGAAGAAGTAACGGAAGCACAGCGGATGCCGTGTTCGATTGCCAATACATCAGCTCCTGCTGAACGCATTAGGTACTTTTCGCCTCAAAGTATTTCCGATATAGCATATTTTCACTTGAAATGTCTAAAATCATAGAGAAAAAAAAAACATCGAAAACACAGCGAGAAGCAAAAATAAGAACAATAAGAAAAGGAAACGCAAGAGAAACATCGATTATAATGACGGTACACCATACAAATTTTCCAGTTCGCGTACAAAGTCATCGCGTACAAAGTCATTGGCATCAACAACAGTGGAGGGTAAGGCATTCCATTCGGACACAGTTCTAGGAAAAAAGCTGTATTTATACGATTTTGTTTTCGCGAAAATTGGGGCAAGTGACCTACTGGGGTGTGCCTAGTTTTCCTAGTTGAGTGGGGACGTACACAATCAGGAATAATTACTTTTGTATTTCCGGTAAGACACTTTTGAAGAAAAATCAGCCTACTGATCTTTCTACGCGATTCTAACGATGGGATGTTATGTTGCTTCATTAGTAAGGAGGCGAGTCAGTCATCCTATATTTATTAAATATGAAGCGCACTGCTTTTCTTTGGACACGTTCTAGTTCTTTCACCTCACTTTTGTTGTGGGGTCCCATACAATTGAAGCATATTCTAATTTAGTTCTGACGAAGGTGTTATATGCTAGAAGCTTAACACTAGGAGGTGCGGTTTTCAGTTCCTTTTGAGAAACCATAACTTCTGCAGCGCAGAGGAACAAGTAGCCGATATATGTGTTGACCAGGTGAGTTTGTTAGTGATAGTCACACCCAGATATCTACATATGTCAACCTCCTGTATATCACACTGGTTTATAGAGTAAGTGAACGTGCTAGGAATTTTCTTTCTTGTAATACGCAGAAGTACACTTTTTTCAGTGTTTAAACTCCACGTCCCATCGAATGCACCAGTCCCCAATAGCCTGTAGGTTTTCTTGTAGCAGTACATGATCGTTTGGAGCACTAATTTCTTTAAAAACAACGCAGTCATCCGCGAACTGTACGATGCAAACGCCATTATTAATTAAGTCTGCCAGTCATTAATATAAACTAGAAACAATAACGGCCCCGAAAACACTTCCCTGGGGCACTCCAGAAGTCACATACAGCAGTTCTGAGGAGTGATCCGAAACTTGTACGAATTGCCGCCTGTCTCGAAGGTAGGCGCTAATCCATTAACAACATTTGACGGAACACCCAAATATTCCAGCTTCCGTAATAGCTTCCCATGAGCACTTTATCGAATGCCTTCGAAAAATCTAGAACAAGGCATCCACCTGTCCAGTCATGTCAAGGATATGTGAAAAATCGTGTACTGTTGTTACAAGCTGTGTAACTGTAGACATGTTCTTTCTAAAACCATGTTGATATGGTGATAGTGCATTGCGTTTTTCAAGAAAATCGATAAGGTACTTTGAAATGACGTGCTCCAACAACTTACAACATGTGCTTGTAATAGATATGGGGCCGATAGTTATTCACAGACAAACGATCGCCTTTTTTGTGAATGGGAGTGATGCGCGCTAAACGCCAGTCGTCCGGAATTTCGCCTGTGGCAATTGATAAACTGAAGAAATCTCTCAACCCCTTTATAAGTGCTTCAGGGCCCCTACAAAAGCATCAAAAATGAATCACTTCAAAAATGACTTATTTCACGAAAGTACTACAAGTACTTTTCGGCAAGATTTTTCACCAGTGATCCAAAAAGCGGTCGCACTGAAAACAAATCACATTGCATACGTTTGAATATGACGTAGTAACACTTGTTTTTTCATAGCCTTCTGAGTCATTTTATAGACTTAACTATTCGTGCTGCAATTAAAATTGAGAGAACAAAACCGACAGTGCGTTCTAATGAACTATATGAAACCCAAACTCCTACCCAATTGAGCATAGGTGCCACAATGTAGCATATCAGTAGGTTGAATATTTGATCTCTATATTAACAAAAATACGTAGATCAGCTGCTATGCGATTTTTTATCTATGCTAATGATACCAGCGTCTTTCTGAGGGCAGCCACTGCTAGCCAAATCACCTGCTTATGTAATCACATCATCAACAAGCTTCATGACTGGAGCATTGCTAACTCACTCCCAATTAACGTACATAAAAAGAAAGCTGTTATGTTTCAAACCAAAACAATTGCGGCAGCTTCACAGTAGTGGTGCGAAGTCTGAGCAAATAGCGAAGCTGCTGGCTCGTCCCTAGCTTCAACTAAGCTTTTCCTTAGCTTTAACTAAGCTTTTACTTACTAAGCTTTTTCTTAGCTTTAACTTGGCTTTTACTTAGCTTTAACTTGGCTTTTCCTTAGCTTTAACCTAAATTTACTTTAACTTAAAGTTACTTTAACTTAAAGTTTAACTTTAGCTTAAAGTAAAAGCTAGGGAAAAAGCCAAGCTAAAGCTATAGCTTTAACTTGGCTTTTTCGGGGTTGGCTTCATCGGTAAACGCTTCTCGTACGATCCGCATCGCAGTCTCTCGCTTTTGCAGCCGCGCACGGGGCTGAGAGTAGAAAGTTCGTGTCGAACCACAGTCTATCGCACATTCGGCAACTGTCTCCAAACTCACTGTTCAGAAACTCGCGAGCAAACCGTCCGTCGGTACTTTCCATGGTTCTCCGCCCATGTCGCTGGAAGTTTTTCATGACTCGCAGGCCCGAGCTGTTTTGGCGACGCCTCTGCATACACAAACGTCTTTGCTCGGTTGCACAGTCTCGAAACTCAGAACCTTCTGCAATTCGCTGTAGTTTAGTCGCCGCTTCGGCGGGACAACACTATAGATCGGCCCGAGGTCATCTCACTCGCTCTCGAGTAGCGGCACGTCGTCTTTCGCACCGCGTTTCCTCTTCCTTCGGAGTTACCATCTTCTTTGGTCGCCCCATTCTCCTCGACAGCTAAGACACCATGAGAATGTAACCAACAGAAGCACTGAATGAGAGAAATCAACGGATTACACCTCGCAACTGATGCACGGGTACTTCGTTTGCGTTGGGAGCATTTCTTGACAGTACGCTCCCGAGGGGCCCACATCCTTCTTGTTAAAGACGATAGTCTTTCTTGGGCTACCTGAACGCGAAAAACGTTGTCTGTCTGTCACTTGATTCAAACGCCCGGCCAAAACTAACCAAGCGACTAACACTGCTGGCACGGGCTCATACGCGTCAACATTATACACGCAAAGGAAACCACAGGCCTATTTGAGGCAGAATATATGTACATAGGCGTAATCCGCAGCGTTCATTTAACTAAGAATAGATATTGGACTGGTTTTCACGACAGTAAAAGAAAAATAAAAGCGTTAGAAATGGTGTCGAGTGCGTTATAAATGGTGTCGAAGAGACGCTACGCGTGAAAAGCAAGCCAACTGAAGCGGCGGCTCTGCAGCCGGCTTTAAGCCAACAGTAATAAAAGGTCTCAACAGATGGCGCGAGAGCAGGGCGAACGCGGATAACTTGAATTCAGCAAAACCTTCATTTCATCCATGACGGAAGGAGTGAGAGGGGAGGTGTAGATCGTGAGGGGTGGGAGGGGGGAGAAGAGAAGGTGTTACGTATAAGGGGCGGCAGAAGACTATCGTCTTTCGACGTCATTTGCAGCGAAGCAAGTAGATATGCTGCCAAGTTTTTTTTTTATTCTGGCTTCTTTTAACAAGCAATAATTGCGTTTATTCGTTTGGTGTAAAGCACATTTAATACCGTGTTTTCTTAATATCTTGTCACTTGTATTTGGCTGCCTCTTTACTTTGTCTTCGTTATTTATTGTGTAATTATTGTTTGCTTTATATGTTCAAAACAATACACTCGTAAAACCAAGTCTTGTATACCGACCTAACCACTGCTTGCCTTCTAAGAACATTTTGTCGCCTTGTCACAATGGTCCTGTTGTCGTGTGGTGACGACACGTTTGGACAAGAGGGCTTGTGTTCGAGAGGGTCTTGAGAGAGACAAGGGCATTGCCAGTATGCTAGCTCTAGTGACATGCCTAGTAAAATAGCTGTTGACCACTAAGCTGTTGATCACTGGAAACTTAAGAATGATACTTGAAATAAAGTTAGACCTTGTGTTTTCTGTTTTTCTGCAGCCTGTTCCCTGGAAACTGAGAAATACTACTTCTGCAATTATATAGGCGAGCCGTATGCACAGCTGTGCCCGCAAGTAACTGGAAAGTGCAAGCATATTGCAGAGAAAGTATGCGTCTGTAAACCAGGGTACTTTCGGCGCCGCTTCTGGTACCCTTGTGTTCCGTGGAGAGAATGCAGTAAGTGCCTTCGAACTTGCGTATACTCCAGAAAATATTGATTTGTATCGCGTATATAGTGGAAAAATTAGGAGCTTCGTTAACAGACTACGCTTTGCAAGTGTTGATTTTCAAGTGAGTCTTCACGAACTGTGTATTTAAGAGAGTGCTAAGTAAATGCGGAAAGAATAGCTGAAAAATAATTCGCGATCAGATAATCTATAAACGTTAGCGTTGTCAGAGAGAAAATAGGAGCAGGAACACACGTTTGCTGAAACCAGCAGTTTAGTTGGCTGGACGGATAGTAGTAGCCTCCCACGTAGGGACGTCGAGGTTTTGCATCTTCGCCGCCTCGCAGGCTTGCTGTGTAGCCGAGAGTTGGTCGTCGAGGTGGGAGCTGTGAAGGGCGGTGTACCATCTCGACGAGAGGGTCACACTATGATCTGGCGATTTATTAAACAATGATGTCTCACGCAATCGAGGCAGTCCACGAACGCTGATGGCGCGCACAGCGACAGACGCAAGAGCACTTCTTCCTCTTTTTCACTACAATTGCCCCCGGAAGAAAAGATGAGCCATCCTGGCGACCTACGGCGTAGGTAGGATCAGGGGGTCATAGTATGGCTTAAGTCGGCTGACATGAACCGTGTCACGTCCGCGATGTCTGAGGTCGTGTGATGGCGTCACAGGCTCGACAACGTAGTTGACAGCCGAGGTACGGTCGATGACGCGGTAAGGGCCATCATAGCGTGCAAGAAGTTTGGTTGAAAGGCCAGGGCTGTGAGATGGGATCCACAACCAAACAATGGAACGAGGTGGAAAATGGGGTGTAGGCACGTCACTGTCATGCCGCAGCTTTTGGCGGCCTTGAGCGGCGGTCGTAAGGGTACGAGAGAGCTGCCTACCGTCATCTGCGTATTTGGCGGCTTCAGACACTGGCGTACATTCAGAAGCGTCGGGTCGGCATGGGAGCAGCGTGTCCATTGTACACAAGGGCTCGCGGCCGCATAGCAGAAAGAATGGCGAAAAGCCAGTGGTAGCTTGTGTGGCCGTATTATGGGCATAGGTTACGAACGGCAAAACAGTGTCCCAGTTACTGTGATCGGAAGCAACGTACATAGTCAACATGTCACCGAGTGTGCGTTTGAACCTCTCTGTCAAGCCGTTGGTATGCGGGTGGTAGGCGGTAGACTTGCGGTGAACGATGGTGCATGCAGCGAGAAGGGCTTGGATTGCTTCGGACAGGAATACACGCCCCCTGTCGCTGAGCAGTTCGTGTGGTGCTCCATGTTGAGAGAGAGAGAGATAAAACTTTATTTTGTCCATGATGGGGTCTGGGGGCGGCGGGGGTTGGGAGACTAACCCCCAGGCCTCCCCTTCCTCAGACGGCGGCCAGCCCTTCTCCATGTCGAAGAACGAAGTTCCGCTAGATGAAGAAGGCAATGTCACGCGCAGAAGCCGCCGGAAGTGCGGCAGTCTCGGCGTAGCGCGTCAAGTGGTCTACACTTACAATTATCCATCGGTTACTCGAGGAACTGCAAGGAAGTGGTCCGTATAGGTTTATGCCGACGCCATCAAATGGCCGGGCCGGGCAGGGGAGCGGCTGTAACTTGCTAGGAGGGCGCTGTTGAATTTTGCGCCTTTGGCACGCCGTGCAAGCGCGTACGTACGAAGTGATACATGCCGTGCCAGTATAAACGCTGCCTCAGCCGAGTGTACGTTTTCAGAACGCCGGCGTGACTATTATGACGAGTGGCATGGAAATAAGCTATATGTCAGCACGCATGTGTCGTGGTACCACAAGCAGCCATTTGCGTCCATCAGGCAAATAATTTCTACGGTAAAGGACGTTCTCGCGGACAGTAAAGTGAGCGGCTTGGCGACGAAGTGTTCGAGAAGAGGGTGTGAAGGATGGATGATGGAGGAAATTCAGCATAGTTGAAGGCAGGGGATCCTTACGCTGCTCGGCCAGCATATCAGCGACGTTGATGGTCGACATGGATGCGAAGGGCGTTGACTCTGAAGCCACATCGGAAGGTATCGGTGATCGGAAAAGCGCATCGGCGACCTGACGGATCTTTCAACGAGGACAGCCAGCAAAGGGCGTGGTAGTCGGTAACAATGTCAAAAGGGCGACCATATAGGTATGGACGAAATTTGACGAGAGGCCAAATAATGGCCAAGCACTTTCGCTGTGACACAGTAGTTGGCTTCTGCCTTCTTTAAAGTGCGGCTCGCATATGCGACCACGTACTTGTCGTAGCCGTCTTTCCGTTGCGCTAGGACTGCACCAAGTCCGATGCCACTGGGGTCGGTGTGTAGCTCTATGGGCGCTGTGGGATCGTAGTGTCAACGAATCAGGCGGCGAAGTAAGTAGACGACGTAGTTGCTTGAAGGCTTCGTCACACGAAGTTGACCCCGCGGAGATTCCGCTGCTAGTGGTAAGCAAATTGGTCAGTGGTGCGATGATAGTGGCAAAATTGCGCACAAAACGCCGAAAGTAACAGCAGAGCCCTATAAAGCGGCGGGGTGCCTTAAGAGTAGTGGGCACCGGGAACTCTGCGACCGCGCGAAGCTTGGCTGGGTCAGGAAGCACACCGTCCTTGGAAACAACGTGTCCCAATATTGTTAATTTGCGGGCAGCAAAACGGCACTTTTTGATGTTGAGTTGGAGGTCGGCAGAGGTAAGGCACGCCAGGATCTCACGCAAGCGAACGAGGTGCGTTGGGAAATCGGGCGAAAACACG
The DNA here is from genome assembly GCF_013339745.2 of Dermacentor silvarum. Classification (NCBI taxonomy): domain Eukaryota; kingdom Metazoa; phylum Arthropoda; class Arachnida; order Ixodida; family Ixodidae; genus Dermacentor; species Dermacentor silvarum. Next base: position 63,946,311 of record NC_051162.1, read on the forward strand.
ACAATATCATCAAGGTAGCGCAGACATGTTTTTCACTTGTAGTTACGAAGGGTAGTGTCCATCATACGCTCGAAAGTAGCTGGCGCGTTGCAGTGCCCGAATGGCATTACGGTAAATTCATACAAGCCGTCGGGCGTGACGAAAGCGGTGTTCTCACAGTCGTCTTCAGCCATCGGCACTTGCCAATAGCCGGGGCGAAGATCCAAAGATGAGCAGTACTCCGCGCCTTGTAGGGAGTCGAGGGCGTCATCTATCCGAGGCAGCGGATAGACATCTTTACGAGTTATCTTATTGAGCTGACGGTAATCCACACAGAAGCGTATTCAGCCGTCCTTCTTGCGTACTAATACTACAGGAGGCGCCCAAGGATTGTGGGATGGCCGAATGACGCCACGATGCAGCATATCGTCTAATTGCTCGATAATTATCTGTCGCTCCGCTGCCGACAAGTGGTATGGTTGCTGGCGTAATGGTGGATGGGAACCAATGTGGATGCTGTGAGTGACGGTCGCCGTACGTCCCAGAGATGGTTGGTCGCAATCAAACGACGAGCGAAAATTCTGAAGAAGCGCGAGGACTTGCTGGTGGTACGGTGGTGGAAGATCGGCGTCCAAGGCAGATTCAAGAAAGTCTGACGACGAGGACGACGATAATGATGACGATGGTGATGATGCGCACAGCAATGGAGAAGTGAGGTCGTCGAGCTCATAACAGGCCGTGTCGTCATAAGTATCGAGAATGTGAAGTTGGTCAAGGGGCTGAAAATGACCAAGTGATTCTCCACGCAGTAAGGTCACAGGGGATTGAAACGGGTTACACACAAGCATACTGGATAATCCAGATACAGTGTTGAGGACAGCAAACGGGGAGGTGGAAAAATAGGTGACGGTGTAAAAAGCACCGTAGCCTCTGGCACGGCCGAGAACCGACATTTCGGGTGGTATGTTCGTATCGGAGACAACGGTGAGCTTTGCGGCTTTATTTGCAGAAGGGTCAGGCAGCAGAGCTTCGGAAAACGGGAAAAGCGCCACTTCGGCCCGAGCACAGTCGATGATGGCACGATGGTGAGACAAGAAGCCCCAGCCGAGAATGATGCCATGTGAACATGAAGGAAGCACGAAAAATTAAACAACATAAACAACACCGGCAATGAGCAATCTTGCGGTACATTGAGCAAGCGGTGCTATATGCTGCGCACTCGCGGTACGCAGTAGCAAACCAGACAACGGCGTGGTGACCTTGCGGAGTTTACGACAAAGTTTTTCATCCATAACATAAACTGCAATGCCAGTATCAATAAGCGCAATTGTGGTGGTTCCTTCGACCAAAACGTCCAGTAAACTGCCTGGCGACTTTGCAGGTCTTGTAGAAGTCGCGAAGCTGGCAATTCGTGCCTGCAGAACTGTAGAAACTAGTTTCCCTTGCTAGGTGACTGGCGACGACGTAAGGGGGAAAGCGAGCGACGACGCGGTGACGGAGAACGGTGGTTGCCAAAAGGGCGTCGAGGAGACGGCGAATACTCTGGGTTGGGACGCATGGAATGCCCGGTTGTATCGTGGGAATATCCATACCCAGGCGTTGCGACAGCAGGGTTAGCAGGTGGCATGCGACGATGGCAGAAGCGCGTGACAAGGCTGGCGAAACCGCAAGCGAAACATATGGGTCGGTTGTCGCTTGTGCGCCAAGGGTTCTGAACTTGGCTTCGAGGCGGAATAGAAGGCGACGCGGTCGCGATGTGACTGCGGCATAGGTTAGAGGTGCCGCCACGGGAGGACAGGGTTTAGTCAAAGGCAGCGAGTCGGCAAGTTCCTCGCGAATGGCTCTCCTAATGGGAGCATCCAGAGGCTGTAGGAGTCGATCGCTGAGAGGCAGCATAGACAGTTGGCGTGCCACCTCCTCACGAATAAAATCCTTAATCTGAACGGAGAGTGAGGATTCTGGCGAGGAGTTGGAGGAAAGCGTGAGGCCCGAGAGAGAGTTTCCAGGTGTAACAGCGCTGCGCGCAAGGACCCTTTGTCGACGCAGCTCATCGAAGCTCTGGCAAAGAGTGACGACAGATGCGACAAATGAAGGGTTTCACGCGAGAAGCATTTGAAGTGCGTCGTCCTCGATGCCCTTGAAGATGTGTTTCACCTTGTCCTCTTCACTCATGGTAAAATCGACGCGGGCGCAAATATCCACGACATCCTTTATGTAGCTGGTGTACGTCTCGCCGGGCTTTTGAGCGCGCTGGCGTAGACGCTGTTCAGCACGGAGCTTTCGTAAGGCTGGGCGGCCGAAGACTTCCGTGAATGCTGTCTTGAAAGCGGACCAGGTTTGGAGTTCCCGCTCGTGATTGTGGAACCAGAGGTTCGCAACTTCAGCAAGATAGACGATGACGGAACGTTACTCGTCGTCGGGTCATCCTACTTGTGATCACTGACGCGCTCATACGTAGACAGCAAATCTTCGACGTCAGTCTCACCAGCTCCGCTAGAGACAGAGGGTCCCACTGCCGCTGGACGGCGCCACAAATGATGGGAGTGGGTGGAAGCTGCACGCGGATTGTCGGTAAGCTCGAGCATGGTAGCGGCTGAAGCAGTCGACAACGTTCGGCTGCGAAGTTCCAGGGTGAGGTCGGGGATTGCAGCACCTTCCACCAAATGTGATATGCCGATTTATTAGACAATGATGTCTCACGCAATCGAGGCAGTCCACAAAAGCTGATGGGCTGGCACAGTGACAGACGCAAGAGCACTTCTTCCTTTTCACTACAACAGTAATAACTATCGATATTGTCTTTACATTCCCCATAGCATGTGGAAAAGCGATGCTACCCGAGTTTTAACAGATCTTGCAAGTGTCTGGGTAGAGCCTGTGGTAACATATTAGTGAGGGGTAACTGTTTGAAACAGGCGAAGGGTGGTTGCCTGTGCTCAGTTTAGGTTGTGATGAAGGATGGGAGCTCTTCTTTCTGGATGGAAATGATTCGGTAAGGTCGTTGTAGGTGGTGAGGCGATTCCGTTCCGCGGGGCACCGGCCCTGTCTCCGCATGGTTGACAAGGCCTCGTGCTACGGAGTGAGCGACCTCATTGAGGTGGTGAGTGCGGATGTACGTCGCCGGCGTACGCTGGAAATCAGACGAGAGTGCTTTGGTTTTCGGGTGAGTGAGGGCCTTGGTGTAGGATGTGCAGTGCTTGTTTGAAATACGACCTTTGATGTAATTGCCGATTGCCGTGCGGGAATCGCTCACGATGCTGTGGCAGTCCGGATCGCGGGTAGACAAGGCGATGTCCACTCCCATCGGCTGTCTTGGCGTTTGGGTTAGGATGCTGGCGGGATGTTTGAGCGAACCACCTACTGCGGCAGCCGCCGCGAAGCAGTGCCCGTCTTGATATTCAGCTGCGTCGATGAAGGTGACGCCCGTTGTGTCGCCATATAGCTTTGATGAGGGAGGCAGCCCTTGCCTTCCGATGTTCTTTATTGTAGTCCCGGTGCAATGTTTTTGGGGATAGCGTTAGAATTAGCCATGTCTGTACACCGCGTAGAATTGGGTATTTGTCTCCTTGTTGACGGGTGGTAGGTGATGGCGAGTTAGTTAAAATGTGCGGGACCATTTCTGTGAGTGTGAGACACTCCAGATGAAACCGACGCTGTGCTTCGAATAATTCGTCGAGGGTGTTATGGAGGGTGTTATTTCTCAGAGAATAGATATGCAAACAATAATGTTTATTCCGGAGTGATAGCCTGGCTGAACACCTGGTATGGTCCTTGAAGTGCTGGATGCACTTGAAGGACTATATGGTACTTTAAAGTACCGTCACAAGCACTGTCACTATAAGCGAGTTATAGTGACAGTGCATCTGTTAGTCTGTGCCGCAGCGGCACAGACTAACATATCAGTGTATCTTTTACGATGTATCAGTTCATTAAAGAACTTTTGCAGCGTTACAATCACAAGTTGAAAATGATAACGATCTACTGTGTGAGGATAGTGCAACATTGCCGCTAATCAGAGCACGAACGATCGTAGGAGTACTCTTGAGAGACATGACAACGGCTATGCTGATTGCAACACAATTTCTGGTAGGTAACAAACAACAAGAAAGAAAATGTGTATACACGTCATGTAAGTCCCTGAGTGCAGAAGCTGTTGTCTCTTGAAAAATATACAGGCTTTCAAAGGACGTTTGGCCCAGTCGAGGGTGGCAATATATAATCTCCCAAGATTAGGATAATTGGAGACTTAAAAATTCACTTCTCTGACAAGCAACAGCGGTGATAAATAATTGGGAAATGTCTTTGCCTTTCAGGGAGCACAAATGCGTTGCGTCCAGTGTCACTGCTGTTGCTGTCTTAAAAAGCATGTACTCTAGAAGCATGCTCAATGGTTGTTCTGGGTGAATTTTGAATGTCAAAGTTTTCGTCACAGTCGCACTTGCATTGTGTTTCACATACCTTTATAAACACTTATAGACTTGGAACATGACAGGATGCAGAAACCAGGATCTACTGCTTGCACTCACATGAACAGTGCAGTATGTGTACTGGGCGTTTACCTAAACAAAATAGAATTGATATTGTAAGTGTCGCTATATTTTTAAAGCAATGGCGGTGCCCAAAGAGATTGTGTAGTATGTTGCGAAAAACAAGATTTGCTTGCGTCTGTTACCTCCTATTTTAATTCTATATTGGGCTTGATGCCTGCGAATTACGAACTAAGTGACATCATAAGCCGTTTGGGAACGGGTATATGGACACTGAACAGTGTTCACAAAAAACAAGCATACCATTATGGGGCCTAGTGTTTTGACCTGATCACATTACAGTAGGTTAGACGTCGGACAGCGGGAATGCGCTTGACCAGGGGAAGATCCATGATCACATTTTGCAGGTATTTTCTTCTTGCACAGGTCTACTCGTTGAGGTCTTCTTGAATCCAGCGTTCAATAAAAAATATGTAATTGAATTGGATGCTGGGGTTTTACGTGCCAAACGACGATTTGATTATGAGGCACGCCGTAGTGGATTTCTCCGAAGTAATTATGACGACCAGGGGATCATAAAGTGCCCGCAATGCACGGAACATGAATAATTTTGCATTTCGCCTCCATCAAAATGCGACCACCGCCGCCGGGATTTGACCCGCGACCGCGTGCTTAGCAGCGCAATACCATAGCCGCTAAGCCACCGCGGTGGTTAACACATTGTAATCATACGTAAACACACATGACGGCACTGCAATCAATTTTCGGGGAAAAAAAGTTGTGATGCTATGTCCCCTCGCCTCTTTGCAGCCGCAAACTACCTCAGAAAAGCATACCTGGGTGGTAACTAAAGAATAAATTTATAGGAGTGCTTTCAACTTTGTTCAACTTTTCAAATGAAACTTAAAGAATTTTGGGTTTTACGTGCCAAATTCATGATTTCATTATGATTTACGCCATAGTGGGAGACTCCTGATTAATTTTGAACATCAGAGGATCTTTAACGTGCCCACTCTGCACGGAACACGGGCATTTACGCATTTGGACCCCATGAAAATGCGGCTGCCGTGGCCGGGATTTAATCCCGAACACATAACTAAGCCGAGCACTGGGTAAATGAAACGTTATCAGTAGAAAACGTATTTACGTTCGAACACCACATGCTTTTTTTAA
>NC_051162.1:63952049-64007734 GCF_013339745.2 Dermacentor silvarum
ACGCCAAGTACAAGTCCGCATTGTGGCTGAGTAAAGCTGCCCCCCCCCTCCCTCCCGCACTGCCTTCCCACTTTACTTCTTTCGCTTGGGAAATTGAGTCGCCAGTTCCCCTTGCGCTCGGTTGCAAGATACGCATTTGGTGCTGCAGCACAGCCTCGCCCCCACCCTCCCTCCATCCCATGCCTCGGAAGAAGTGGCGTTTGCTCTCCGCCGTGCGTTCACATCTCCGTGATAGCGTGCGTCCCCGTCCATATAATTGCTATCGCAATATATATAAATTCACTATAGCAATAGTCACTACAGCAAACCCACCATACTCACAGATTCGCTGGTTTGCATCTTCGCAGTAGTGGAAGGGCTCCGATTTTTAACAGCGGAGCCGTTGTAGGTCGAGGCTGCGCCGTCCGTCCGTCACTTGTGTTACGCAGGTCACGTGACCAGAAGAGGATGAGAGCCGCGCCGGGAAGGGCAGGTACAGTATATTAAAGAATTGTACAGTTTGCTTACACAAAAACCAACATGGCTCAGTGTGATGACCGATGCTTGCGAACTACAAGCATGTTTAGCCGCCGTACCAGCCAACCAAAGGCAGACGCTTTGATCCTGACCCTCATGTAATTGTTAAAATGTCTTGTTTTGTACGTTTTCAAGTCTGTAATAAAGGGGGGGGGAAGCGCAGAGCTGCTGCCGACACCGTCTGCGTTTCCCCGCGTTCGCGCTGAACGTGGGCGGCGTACGTGACTGCAGTCGATGCCTCTGGCGACGGCTCGGGAGGTTTCGACCAGAGAACTCCACACTTGTCGAGTAGCGTCGGAAGTCGCTGCCTCTTCTCGCCTCCAACGTATCAATATAACATAAGTTCGTGTAGTATATCTGTGGTTACACAATTGCATCACCTGCAACACATGTACATGTAACAGTCGTAACGTTCGGTATTGCTAACACAGCTACGCTGTTCGACCATCTTCACGGAGTGGAAGGGATTTTTACAGCGAAAGCTGCATATGGCTAAGCGAATCAAAAAACCGTTCGTCCCATCTTTCTCTAAACTTCTCCATTGGGTGCGCCGTCAGTTACCTCGTTCTCTACCTCCCACCCAAGCGCGCGTGTCATTGGTAGCGCCGTTAGTGACGTCTTTCTCTGCGTCGTACCTGCTCTGCCCGCAACGCCGGCGCCTCGGCTCGCCGTGTTGCATGCGTTCCATATCTCGATTTAGCTCGGCATCATGGTTAGCAGCGACCGCCCGGCTTTGGCGCTTGCGTTCCACTTCGCGATTTCAACGTGGAAGTTTCGTCGCAGCCGAAGCCAAAGTGCCGCTCGAGAAACTCCCGCCGAAAGCGGGCGTTGGCCCCGGCGAACGCGTTCCGCCATTGCCACATTGACGCTGCTCTGCCCGCAAGGCCACCTCCTCGGCTCGCCGTTGTCGCATGCGTTCGATATCAAGAGTTAGCTCGGCGCCCTGGTTAGCAGCATCCGCGTGCCATTGGCGCTTGCGTTCTACTAGAAACACAGACATGTAATCAATAATTGAGAAACGCGTATACAGCGTCAAATTAAGCCACTGTTAAACACCGGGGCCACAGGTTTCCGCTTCTCTGGTTGACCATCTGTACGGAGTGCTTGGGCGGTTATTTTTGTAATGTCCGAAATTAGGATTGACGATGTCATCGCACTCGTTATTCATAACTTATGCGATGCTATAACAAAAAGCGAAGTGAGACTCAGAGGGAAAGAGAGAGAGAGAGAGAGCAGATTTTAATGAAGACAAGGGAGGAGAGGTCGGCCGGGAGAGCGTGTCTCTAGCCTGCTACTCCTTACTGGGGTAAGGGCAAGTGGGAGATACTGAGAGAGGTAGGTGGCAGGTGATTATGATATCGTACAATGAACTGCTATTTACACACGTTGTCCAATACGCGGTTGTGCACTTTTCACACACTACACGCAGGAGTAGTGCTGTCCTCACAGAACGTCATCGCACGAACACATTTCGCGCACTGCACACTGCACAGGTCCTAGAGACGACCGTCTAAGCCCGTCTCACACAAAGTTCAAAAGTGATCTTATGGTGCGCTGGGAATGATCAACGCTTCTCCATGCGCCTAAAACCTTGGCTTCCGAAAAGGGGCGGGAGTCCAAACAGTCAACACTACTCTTTAGTGTCCTTCGCTCAGACACATATTGAGGGCACACGTAAAGTATGTGTTCTATCGTCTCGGGAGTGTGTGACAGACGCCACAATCAGGGTCCCGTTCTCGTGCAATCTTGTGAAGGTATTTGCGAGTGTACGCCAGACCAAGCCGTAATCGATGGATTAGTGTTTCCTGGTCTCTCCGCATCCGAAGTGGAAGTCGGAATCGCAAACCGGCGTCAAGTCTATGGAGGTGCTCTTGCCGATGTTCGGGGTTGTCCCATTGTCGCTCCATAGACATTTTGATGGAGTTGCGTAGCAAGGCGTTGATGTCATAACGGCAAAAGGGAAATTTTATAATCTTCCCCTCAGTGTGCGCCATTTTTGCTCCCTCGTCAACCTGCTCCTTTCCGGCCACGGCGGCCGCATTTCGATGGGAGTGAAATGCGAATACACCCGTGTACTTATATTTAGGTGCACGTTAAAGAACCCCAGGTGGTCCAAATTTCCGGAGTCCCCCACTACAGCGTGCCTCATAATCAGAACTGGTTTTGGCACGTAAAACCCCATAATTTAATTTTTAATTTTCCGGCTATTCCACAGTGGCTGGGAATCCACTGCAGTGCAATGGTATGTCCGGATTGAGACGCCTCAGTAAGCAGAGCCATGATGCCATAGATTAGAGGGTTATATGCGCTTCTGGGATTCATATAATTGCTTAAGAGTTGCAGCGCCGGGAAAGACTTATAGGAAAAATGTCACCATTAGTGGATCATAATGAGCATGTCAACTTTGTAAACTGTCGTACAAGCAGTAAAATAGCCGGGGAAGATCTGAGAAAGCTTGACGGCGCTCAAACAGAATATTCTCTCTCTATCTGATGATAAAAGAAATGTAAAAGTTTTATTAGAGATCGGATCAGCGCAGCGTCGACAGTCAAACGAGGCACAGCTTTCAAGCACGAGCGCCGTTGCGAGCAAAAGCGCTGGACCCACTAGCGTCTGGGCCTACTAGAGCCGGTCCCACTAGCGTCTCTCTTCGCTACAATTACCCCGGGGGTGATAAGGGAGCCGTCTGGCGACCTAACAGCTGGTCAGGATGACAGGATCGTAGTATGGCTTGAGGCGGTCGACGTGGACAATGTCTTGTCCACGACGGCGCTGGTCCGAAGACGGTTCAACTGGTTCAATGACAAAATTCACCGGAGATGCGCGTTCGACGATGCGGTAAGGGCCTTCATACTTCGGGAGTAGTTTCGATGAGAGGCCAGGGGTGGTGAACGGGACAGAGAGCCACACAAGCGCGCCAGGAAGCAAGGTGACCGCGGAAGTGGAGTCGCCACGAGTGCTCTTCTGGCGCTCTTGGTCGTTGGAAGTAAAGGCACGTGCGAGGACACGGCATTCTTCGGCATGCCTTGCTGTGGCAGAAATAGGCGAGCCCTCGGATGCATCCGGCCGGTAAGGTAAAATTGTGTCGATGGTGTGCGACGGGTGCCGACCGTATAGTAAGAAAAAGGGCGAAAAGCCAGTGGTGCTCTGAGTAGCGGTGTTGTACGCGTAGGTGACGAAGGGCAGAATGGCGTCCCAGTTCGTGTGATCGGAGGCGACGTACATTGAAAGCATGTCGCCGAGCGTGCGATTGAATCGTTCTGTGAGGCCATTGGTTTGGGGGTGGTACGCGTAGTTGTGCGATGAATAAAGTGGCCCTCTTTAAGAATGCCTTCAACCACTTCCGACATGAAGACACGTCCGCGATCACTGAGCAATTCCTTGGGTGGACCCTGCGGCAGGATGAATCGGCAAAGCAGGAATGAGGCAACATCGCGCGCTGTAGCTGCTGGGAGAGCGGTGGTTTCGGCATATCGTGTGAGGTGATCTACTGCCACAATGGCCCAGCGGTTACCAGCCGACGTTAAGGGAAGTGGCCCATACAAATAAATTCCAACGCGCCCGAACGGCTGGGTAGGGCAGGGTAGAGGCTGCAGACCAGCCGGCGATAGCTGGGGTGAAGATTTCCGGCGCTGGCAGTCGGGGCAAAAGCGAACGAACCGTTGAACGTACTTGTACATTCCTCGCCAGTAGTAGCGCTGTCGAAGGCGCTGGTAGGTTTTGAAAACTCCCGAGTGTGCACACTGTGGATCGGCGTGAAAGGATGCGCAGATTTCGGAGCGCAGACTGCGAGGAACTAGTAACAACCACTGGCGACCGTCTACGGTATAACTGCGTCGGTGAAGCATGTTGTCGCGAACCGCGAAATGACGAGCCTGACGACGCAATGTACGAGTGGTTGACTGTGGTGATGGGTCAGCAAGCAAGTCTATAATCGAAGCAATTCCCGGGTCCTTGCGCTGCTCAGAAGCGATAGTCTCAAGGTTGATTGAAGAAACAGCGAGCTGGGATAGTGAGCCGCAGCATTGTCATCAGGCAAGGGAGAGCGTGATAGGGCATCGGCGTCAGAATGTTGGCGTCCGTTGTGGTACAGCACGCGGATATCGTAGTTCTGCAGGCGAAGTGCCAAGCGGGCAAGACGACCTGAAGGATCCTTCAACGATGACAGCCAACATAGCGCGTGGTGGTCCGTGACATCAAATGGACGGCCATACAAATAAGGCCGGGACTTAGTAGGAGCCCAGAAGATCGCCAAACATTCTTTTTCCGTGACAGTGTAATTGGTCTCGGATTTCGTAAGGGTGCCACTGGCATAGGCCACGACATATTCAGGAAAGCCAGGTTTGCGCTGCCCAAGGACAGCGCCGAGGCCAACACCGCTGTCATCTGTGTGTACCTCTGTAGGGGCCGTCGGGTTGTAGTGGTTGGGGGAGTCGTCAGCAAACGACGGATATTTGCGAACGCTTCCTCGCACTCTGACGACCACGAATGAAGGGGTCCGTTGTTTCCAAGGAGCTTCGTCAGAGGTGATATGATGGCGGCGAAATTGCGAATGAAGCGTCGGAAGTCGGGACACAAACCTAGGAAACTTCGCAGTTCTTTGATGGAAGTAGGTTTAGGGAATTCGGCGACGGCACGAGGCGTGGCTGGATCGGGGAGAATCCCATCCTTGGAAACGACGTAACCCAGTATCGTCAGCTGCCGCGCTGTAAATCGGCACTTCTTTAAATTTAGTTGTAGGCCGGCGTTTTCCAAACACGTCAAGACACGCCGGAAGCGTTGAAGGTGCGTAGAGAAGTCCGGAGCAAAAACAACGACGTCATCAAGGTAGCATAAGCACGTGCGCCATTTCAAGCCGCGCAGAACGGTATTCATCATGCGCTCAAAAGTTGCTGGCGCATTGAAAAGTCCAAACAGCATGACGTTAAATTTGTATAAGCCGTCGGGCGTGACAAAGGCTGTCTTCGGTCGATCGTCATCTGCCATAGGTACTTGCCAATACCCTGAGCGCAGATCGAGAGATGAAAAAAATTCTGCTCCTTGTAGGCTGTCAATAGCGTCGTCGATTCGCGGAAGCGGGTAAACGTCCTTACGAGTGATCTTGTTGAGGCGCCGATAGTCCACACAGAACCATACAGAACCGTCTTCGTAACAAGGACGACGGGAGATGCCCATGGACTGTGGGAAGGTAGGATCCCATCGCGGCGGAGCATGTCGGCCACTTTTTCATTAATCACGTGACGTTCAGTAGCCGATACACGATATGGGCGTTGTCGCAATGGCGATTGGGAGCCAGTATCGATGTGGTGCGTAACAGTTGACGTCCGGCCCAGGGACGGTTGTCCGTTGTCGAAAGAAGCACGAAATTCTTGTAAGATGCACAGTAGCTGTGATCGCTGGCCCGGTGCAAGGTCATCGGCAATAGAAGACTCGAACACATCCATAGGCAATGGGCCAGACGTAGAAATCGAGCCAAGCGTGCTGTAACGGGCACAGTATGGGTCTTCGGGAACGTCCGTAATTTGTACGTCTGCGATAGCTTCGTCACTGCCCAGACATTCTCCTTGGAGTAGCAACACAGGGTACGGTAACGGGTTACAAATAAATATAACAGTTGAGCCCTGTGTGATGTTCACCGTCGAAAAAGGTAGCAGTAGACCTTTTCGAGTGAAAAAGCGGCCAGACGGAGAAAGTAGTGCGATGGCGTCGTTGCGAGCGCCGTTTCGAGCAAAAGCGCTGGACCCACTAGCGTCTGGGCCCGCTAGAGCTGGACCCACTATCGTCTGTCTTCGCTACACGAATTTTAAAGGACCATTGCATGCTACCTTGGAAGAATTGTGCAAACAAAAGCCGCCCTACCTCGTAACATTGCAAGAAACAAACACACAAAACGTCCGGCTACAAGGGTAAAACGCCCATGTAAAAACAAAACGCACGGCAATCCTCACCAAGAATCTCACCGTACAGGAATTGGAACTGATCAACACAGCGATCAAACATACCTTTGTAGAAGTCAAACAGGAGTGTCTTCGGAGGGACTGTGTACAGTCTTCCCAAACCCACATTTCAGACTTCGACCCCCTAGTCCGAGAAATTAAGAAACGCTCCGATGGCCATCAAGTCGTTATAGTTGGGGACTTCAATGTCTCACCCACGGCCTGCGGATACCAGACCAACACGAAGAAGCGAGCTCGAGTACACGACACTGCACAACAGCACTAACTCACCATGCGAAACAACCCAATCCGAACCAATCGTGTCTCCAGAGACATAAACCCAGATCTCACTTTCACGCTAAACGTGCCCTCAGCACAATGGAAGCCCTGGGCAGTGACCACCATATCATCCAACTAACCGTGGTTTACACTCGCAAGCCCGCCAGGGTTGGAACCACGCGCGTAACGGAGTGAAAATCACTCGTAGAAAAGCTAAATGTCGAGACCACCATCGATAACATAGATGACTGGCTGACGAAAGCCCTCGGCATGGTAGAACCCCACACCAACAGAATACAGATGAATGAACTAGCGCCTCTGGGAAGCCAGAAGAGCTCTCCTCAAGAGATGGAAGAGGCAGAAGTAAGCAAGAAATTAAAGAAGCGAATCGCTCTCCCCACTTAGCAAGCAAAGACATACGCGGAAAACAACTGGCATGCATTCTGCGACAAACTCCAGCAAACCCTGAGAACAAAGACGACGTGGCACCTCCTGCGTGCTTTTCTCGAAACGGCTCTACAAAGACGCAGCAGCGACAGCACCTCTGTTGGCTCGTACACAACCACGCCGGATCGGAAGAGATTCGGATTCTGAAGCAGCTCTCAGAAGCTATGGTAACTGTCGCGTGTCAACAGAATCAATCAAGATATCGAAGCGCCGAAGCACTCCAATCCAATACACATGCGTGACACTGGTACCTGGGAACGAGGGACTGCAGGGGAAGGAGGCGGCACACGCCTCGGCCCGCGTTCACGCCGGCTGGGCCAACCCTTCCTACTCTCGAGACGTCTGGCCTGCGTCAACGGGGGCTGAGACCGTATCAGTCACCTACTCAACGATCCTTCAACATCACATGCTGGAAGCGCAAGGTGTACCCACCACCTCATCCAAAGCTCAACAAAGAAGAAAGCACCACACTCAGAAGACTACATTGTTACACTTACACCCACGAAATACTGGTGCATAGAGAATACGCAACGCTACAAGGTTATCTCTGCGCACTGTGCGGCGTACGGGACACCTTGGCGCACCTGATCCTTGAGTGCCCATAGCACCTAGACACAGACGCATTGCCCTCACCGAAAGACTAACTTCAGACAACAAATGAAAGGCCTCACCGAAACGTGGAAGGCCAAGGTCGTCTTTGAGGACCTGGAGAAGCAACAATGCCTCTTCGCCGGAGCCAAGAAGGCAGTGAAGGCCAGAGGCTTCATGGAATTAGGAGACCTCCTATGTAGAGAATAACCGGGGCTTTCCCCGGGATGCTATTTCGAAAAGTTTATTCCTCCTACTCATCCTGTTTCGGGAATCTCTAGACTTGCTATCTGAGCTAATATGGAGCTCCGAATCAGTGAAGTTGATTTCACCAACCATTTGGCCTTGTACAACACGTCGAATTATAAGTAAGGTTGTGGGGACAATTCTGCACTAGTTTTATACGATATCTAGCAGTTGCCAACCAGACCTCCGCCGCACAGGAATTTTTACAGTTAAGGTGGATGCACTGATATTCGACAGTAGTGAGGCTACTGATCTCAATTTAGGGCTAGTATGTACAAGTGGAGCCGCTGCCATAGCATACAAGAGGAAATGACTACAAATCAGTGGTAGCTGCCCTCCGTGAGCAGCTTTGGTAGCTCATTGTTTGCGTTTTTTATTTCCTGCTTTGGTCGCATCTGCGTCGCGTAAAACATTTATCGCTCGATTTTCTTCCGGCCTTAAAAGACTTAATTAACACGTGGCAGGGGCTATCGGCGTTTTTGCCGTAGTCGATTGCATCGCTGCCATGACTTCAAGGCATGTAGTTATCATGGGGTCATTCTCTCGCGCCGGTGGAGCATCTTTCTAAAGAGTAGTGTCACCTTCAAACGTCACTGCGCTTACTTAACCCACCAAGTCTTGCATACTTAGGCAAAGGGACGATTGCTAACTATAATACGGTGATTTCGATTGGCGGCACAATGGTAACTTCTACCGGATGCCACTTGACAATAAAATATCAGCCTCTCGAAGCTTGGAACTCAACGGCCCGGATGGTGGCGTTGAAATAAGATCCGTTGAGATGGATATATAGGTTGGGGAACAGGCAAAACACGTAGGGCCTGCTTTCCCGCTGTGACAGGAACGCGGTCCGCTGTCGTGTTCATCAAAATATATCCGTTTGAATTTTTCTGTTTCGGGTCGTAGGAGGACGAATGTGTAGAAGAGGATATTGATAATTGCGAAAAACGGAAGAAATTGTCGTTAAAAGAGAAGCCAGGCGGACAGGACAGACGCTCACTAGTAATTGAGGATTTATTCAAACTTTCCTATCAGGAACAGAAGCACTGATGCATGGGAGAGCCCGGACATACGCCTCGGAAGAAACGGGCAAGTGACAATTAGTAGAGTACCTGCTAGTACAGCATTTGGCATGGACATAGATGACTCATTAAGTAGGATGGCACAATGCACTCCACTCAGCAGCGTTACGGCGCATCCTTGTCATCCAGCTTGAATAAGCGTTTCTATTCACAGCCCCTGCTGTAGGCACAAAGCTAACAATGCCCTTATCCGGATCTTCGTTGGCACTACTGATTTTGATGTACCTTTAAAAGCGTAAAATCTCGCTTGGTGAGTTTTTGTCAACTGTCACACGCAGTAAATGTGACATGCTGGTGATAGTTACACCTCTGTTTATTCATTATCATGTAACAGTGCAAATCTCGTTGTTTACCTGGAAAAGAACAGAATATCAAATTCATTTCGCCGTTTTCTTTCTTTTCATGATGGTGTTTTTGTCAACGATATTGAACACGAAGTCCCACCAACTCCAAGCAACTTTGAGGTAAGATTATTCGCATTCGTTAGCAAGCGCATCGATGGGGAGTTACGGTGCGGGGCTGAACGCTCGCTTACCCAACAACTGGTTGACTGTCTGATTCACTATCTAAATAACCATCATCACAGATATTACGGGGTAACCACAACGCAACCTTCCACACGTTGCACGGCCTACTGGTTGCAGCAGTAAATGAAACGCCCCGAAAGATGCAGAAGTATGAGGAGCATACGAAAATTATTCTAAACATTTTATTCCCATTGAGAATTTAACACTCCAGTTTTCTTGTATAGTAAAGTGTTTTGGAGCAGGTAGAAAAAATCCTCATACTAAGGATAATTGCATTCTTAAGGCCCTTTTTTCATGTCGATAGATTTCCTGCAAAAACATGTAAGGCATGTCCTGCAAAAATTAGCCCAGGTGAAAACATAATTAGTTGGTTTTGATACTTACTTCCTAAAAGAATCAGGCTTCTGCTCTATCACTCGCTCTTTAGCTCTCGTTTAAATTATTGCCAACTAGTATGGGATACAACTACAGTCACTAAACTATTCAACGATGGTCACTAAAAAATGTATTAGGCATACTTTCAATGCGCATTTTGCGGCATTTACTAAAGTTTTATTCTGCAGTTCAAGAATAGGTAATCTACACCAGCAATACGTTAAGCAGGCAATTCAAATTGGAAACTCGTAAGAACATAATACGTTTGCGCATTTTAGCCAACTTAAGAATTAAGCATTTAAATATTACAGCACGTCACGCAGAAAATTGTGAGGTAGACACAGTATGAATAAACTCCGGAAAACAGCACTTGTCTTACACTCTTCTCTCTCTTCTGAATCAATATGACCTCAACAATTCTGACTTGTTTAATTTTTTCATATCAGGGTATCCGCAAGTTACTTACAGTGATGTAAAACTCAGAGATTTCGACTACTTGGCACTTGTTTTTATTAGGCAGCGTGTCTCAGTGTCAAATCGATACTCTCGTATCTAATTGTTTCATTTAGTTGTATGTCGTTGTTTCCAACAAGTTGATTTCTATACTGTTTTTCTTGCATTCAGTGTACTTATTTTAGATATTTGTAACTGGATAGCATTCAGATTTTCACTTTTTTGAGAAAGTGTTTCGTATTTCATTTTTTATGCAGAACGTAATGATTGCTTATACTTTTCTGTAACTAACTATTGGATTCACATTTCATTTCCTTAGTGTGTACCCTGTTGTACGGCGCTGTATGTTAAGTGTCGATTTTCCTTTTATCTACGAAAGCATTGTTACTACTCCGACAAGTTTCTACGGGGCTGTGAAGTAGTCAAGCTGTTTGAAAAACATTGTATTCTCACAGTCCTTCTTTCTGCATGTCGACAGAGCGAAAATAAACATGATTTGATATGATACCTCACCCCCTAAACCCATTGAAAAGGGCGTTTAAGCGAATACACTCATTTAAAAGGGTGATGTTTTTCTGGAATTTACCTCATTCCTCCAATTTGTGTTGTGTGGATAATGCACACTGCGTTCTATCTGTACTGCGATATATTTGGTAAATTCCCTAATCTAGCCTTTCGGACGTTCGACCAAGTAATCTAGAGCAGTTTTCCGACACGTTTGTAAAAACTGTAAAAGATAGGAAACAATTGCGGCAGTACCCATCTCACGATCACTGTCAGTGGTAATGCGTGAGCATTGAAAAATATAGCGACACAACGTGTTGCCATCGTCGTAACGAGGTATGCATTACGCGTTCACAGCAGCGGGATTTCTTTTTCGCGCTTCCCTACTAGGGTGCCTCGATGGACTCCTGGGCCGCCGCTCCTCGCCCGCCGCGGGCGGCGGCCTAGAAGGACATCGAGGTACCCTATTCCCTACGAGCACACGGTGCCATGTAGCGCGCTCGTCTCGAAGCCTGCGCGTGGCATACGAAATGCATGGCGCGCCGGTGCGTGCACACGCTGAGAAACACGGCATGCGGCTCTTCTCTCGCGCTTCGGGTGGATGAATGCTATGAGCATCCGTTTCGAAAGGGGTGGTGAGTTGCGCCACCAACCTATATTTATATGTTGCCTAATGTCGTACCTATATTTATGATAAAAAAACGCATAGGCAGAATTTCTGGCATCAAACTTTTTGAACCATTCCTGGGAAATCTGTTTTTGTACGCGACCGTTGGTTGAGGTCTCCCCACTTTTCTGACACCACACCTCCAATCGCTTCTTCCTAATCTCTATTGCGCTCATGTATATTGCTATCCTCCTCCTATCCCTTAACCCAAGAGCTTCAAGAAGGCTAGAGGAGCCTAAGATGACACCTTGGTAGATATCTTCACATTCCAATAAAACACGTTCCATCGTTTCCCTAGCTTTACCGCAGCAAGCACAAGCGTCTTCCTCCTTGGTGTACCGCGCTTTATAACTACGCGTTCTGAGATATGCTGATCTCGCTTTGAAAAGTAAGGAGCGTCCCTTTGATGTCTCAAATTTTTTCTCATTGAGTTCCGAATGAATTTCCTTTGAGGTAGTTAATCATAGCAGGTTTCTTAATTCATTGCTACCACCCATGAGATTGTCTGGGCCTCTCTCTTTGCGTTTGACGTTCTTTATTGCCGTCTTGGTGACCATACGGTCGCATACTTGCTGGTAAGGTTCGTAGATTTCTTCCTCCCCTGCAAGTCGATGTTCTTCCCGTACAAATATATGAACACTCTCGCACCCCATTTACTTCCTCCATGTTCCTCAGCCGTTCTTCAAAAATCAATTTTGAAGAACCCTCTCTTACATCAAAACTTGTCTAGCCGATATAACCCGGCACAGTTTCATTAGTACTCTTCCCGTAAGCGCCCAATGCGAGGCGTCCCAATGACCTTTGGCTTCCATCGAGTACTTATTGTACCGCTTCCTTCAAGCAAACAACCTTATTTCCACATGTAACACCAGGAATGATTACACCTTTCCACATACCCCGGAGCACCTCGTACGTATTGTGTCCCTATAGCGCGCGGTGTTTTATTATGACCGCATCTATCATCCCTTTTGCTATTATTGTTATTTCCTGCGCCACCAGATATATACCGCCTTCGTTTATATTACACCCAGTATTTGCATTCTTTTACTCGAGCTATTTCCTGGCGCTGCATTAACATGGTTTGTTCAGTTTTCTCGACACGACACGCAGCGACATCTTGTGCACTTCTGATGATGATGATCATGGTTTATTGGCATCCCTTTTGAAACGGGGCGGTGACAAATAGTCACCTAGCCTGCTTTATTTTATCAGGTATACTATACATATGCTTTATCTAGCCTTTTTGTATACCTCTCTTTATTCATTTTTTTTCTTTTTCAAAAATTTACCTTGTACCGCTACCTATGATTTTGGGAGATCAGGTCGTATCCATCTTTTCCCTGCTTTTTTCCACCTGTACTCTAATCGTCTCTTGCCTATCTCTACGGCTGATCTGTTGATGTTTCCTTCCGCTTTAAACTCAAGCGCTTCTGGAAGTTGCACGTTACTTACGGTTCTCGCTTGGTGGATCCCGTCACATTCCATTAGGATGTGCTGAGTGGTCTCTGGATCTTTACTGCAGCATACACATGCCTCATCTAGTTCCGAATATATGCTCCGGTATGTTTTGGTCCTTAGGCAACCGGCTCGAGCCTCAAATAGCAAGGCACTGCCCTTTGTGTTATCGTACAGATTTTGCCTTCTAATTTCTTTCTTCTAATTCTTGTAAATCTCCATTGTCCTTTTTGTTTGCATTTTTGCATCCAATTCACGGTCTCTATTTCTCTTAGTTTCTTTCTGATGACTCCTGGTTGTCTATTTACAATTTCGATTATCCTGTACTTGGTTGCCAACTTCCTTGACGTCTTCCTCCATTCTGTGTCCACGCTTTTCATGTAGAGATGCTTGTGCACTTTAGCCGCCCATTTGTTTTCATCCATGTTCCTGAGCCTTTCTTCAAAACTAATTTCGCTCCATGCTTCTCTGACTTCAAAAGAGGTCCAGCCCATGTCACCCTGCACTGCCTCATTTGTGGTATTACCGTGGGCTCCCAAAGCCAACCGGCCTACTGATCTTTGGTTATTTTCCAAAAGCGACAAGATATCCGATTTTAAGCACAGAATGGTATTTGCGAATGTTAGAGCTGGCACTATTACTCCTTTCCAGATTCCACGCACCACCTCATACTTATTGTGGCCCTACAGTATTCTGCGTTTCATTATTGCTGCATTCCGCTTCCTCTTTATTTTCAGATTATCTTGGTGGTTGCTAGAGTAATTCTTTCCCTTGTTTATGTGTACGCCGAAGTACTTATTTTGCTCCACTATGGGTATTACTTGCTGTTGAATTGACACCACGAAGTTACTCGTCTCTTCGTTAAAGATAATAATTCCCCATTTCTCTGTGCTAAACGTAAGGCCTAGATTTGAGGCTGCATTCCCACAGACATTTTCAAGTATCTGTAAATCTTTTTTATTGTCCGCTAGTAGCGCAATGTCGTCTGCATACATCAGTCCAGAGACCTTCTGCTGCACCACTTGTCCATTACGCATGTAGGATAAATCAAAACCCAATTCGCTATTTTCCAGTCGTCTTTCTATACGCTTGACCTAAAGCGTGAACAACAATGGTGACAGAGGGCATCCTTGCTTCAGTCCTTGGTGAATTCTCACCATTTCATTAACTTTTCGACCTTCCCATACCACTTGTACTTGGTATTGTCACGTAGTAGTGACGCTGAAGGAAACAGTCGTAAAACTGTGTACAACGAAACTGGTTGTTTATTGGGCGAACCTGTGCCCACAAAAGGAAGGTACACTCAAAGCACAACGATAGCGGCGAACACAGTCGGCGATCGTCGAAAATCTGATCAGCGGCGAAACGCGTCGGCTTTTATACCTGAGTCATCGAAGGTTCTAGATTAATCCCTGATGCCCGCGTGTCTTCCAGAAAGTTCTAGAGAATTCGCGTCAGTCATGCAATCAGATAACATAAGCGTCGGTGAAAACAGGCAATGGAAAGAAGCATCGATAACGTTCTAGAAACTTCCGATACAGGCGCGTCCTGCGCCGAGCGATAACGTTTAACATTTGTTAGCCGGTGGAAAGCGGCCACCGGTGAAAGATAAACATCTATACGTGTCAATACCCTTCCATTAAAAAGCGTCGTCGCGATGCTACAAACAAATGTGAAAGCGAAAACAAAACCACACGTAATAAAGAGCAAAAAAATAAAGTATCAAACTACCTAAGTTCATCAGCGGGCGTAAAAAGGCTTAAGACGCACCACATGGACGACTTCGGGTCGTGCGCGGCGCCGCTGTGATTGCGAAATGCCGTCTGGCACGACTTCATAGTCCAGTGCGCCAATACGTCGGATGATCTTATATGGTCCGAAATAGCGACGTAAGAGTTTTTCGCTAAGTCCTCGTCGGCGTATCGGAGTCCAGACCCAAACACGGTCTCCGGGCTGGTACTCGACGTAGCGTCGTCGAAGATTGTAGTGTCGGCTGTCGGTCCTCTGCTGGTTCTTGATGCGCAGGCGGGCGAGCTGTCGACCTTCTTCAGCACGCTGCAAATAGGTGGCAACGTCTAGATTTTCCTCATCGGTGACGTCCGGTAGCATGGCGTCAAGCGTCGTTGCCGGGTTTCTTCCGTAGACCAGGTTGAACGGCGCCATGTGCGTCGTTTCTTGCACGGCCGTGTTGTATGCGAAGGTCACGTGCGGAAGGATGGCATCCCACGTCTTGTGTTCGACAGTGGCGTAGCCAAGGGGGGGGGGGGGGTTCGGGGGGTTCAAACCCCCCCCGAAATTTTTTGCACCCCCCCCCCCCCCCACTAACCCACCCTTTTCTCTCGTCGCTTCGCGCACGCTGACATATTTCAAGAAACCGGTGCTACTTTCACACTTTCATTCCTGGGCGCTTCCGTTTGGGTTGGTAATTTACAGCGAATCATGTCTGCATATGGAAAAAAACTGTCACGGTGTTTGTCAAGGCCTTGACACTCTGTGAGGTTTTGGGCGCGAATGTGGCGTCCGCATTCTGAAACAACAAATGCGCAACAAATGCGCAACAAATGAAGCAACAAATGCGGCAGCCACATTTTAGATGAAGGCGAAAATGCTGGAGGCCCGTTTACTTAGATTTAGGTGCACGTTAAAGTACCCAGGTGGTCGAAATTTCCGGTATACATTTCCGCCGCTTCCCTTCAGGTGCCGGTTAGGCCGCGTTCGCGTAGGAACTTGGTCTCGAAGCTGTCGGAAGCGGAAAAATGTTGCAAAAATCCGCCCGCCTAAGCAGCAAAACAGGCAGAAAAACAGGCGGCGAGCCAAATTGGTCTCGGACCGATTTTTTCGCCATGGCGAAGCGGAAACGCGGCGGAAAGTCGTTCTGCTCGACCGGAAGCTACACTAGCATGTAAACTTCCGGTCGTAACATTGAACATGGCACCAAAAGTGTAGGCTGTAATGCTGATCGACGCGATCAAGAACCACCCTTTCCTCTACGACAAGAGTGGCACTCAAACGTACTGTCAGCAATACTCGCGATAGTATTCAACGTCGCGCGACAGGAGGTGCGGCAACGAAGCCTTGGCGTGACCCAACTTCTTACACTTTTGCAAAGCCAGGCGAACCCACCACTGCCGTTTCCGAGGTTTTCTTGTCTTCCGTTTATTCATTGTCGATTTCTAGAAAACAAATAGGTAGAAGTATAAAAGCCATTTCTTCTTCCACTTCCATGGAAGACAATAGTTAGGCAGATTCCTCGTTCGCGCTCCATAATTCTCCTCGCACGTGCACGGTATGTTGCAGAAGTCGCAGGGTGCTTTTCTCGTCGCGACGATAGATTGGGAGAGTAGGTCTCACGTAGGACGCGCAGGCTTCGGCGAGCCTCAACACAAGGGCCAGCCCGGGTTTTAGCTTTGGTGTTCCCGTTGCCGCTTTCGTGTCCTGGAGGCGCCGAAAATAATACGAAATGATGAAATGTTATTACAACTTGTAAATAAAAGCTATTAAAGAAATATAATCACGCCTATAGGCAGCAACCTGTGACACAGCGCTACCGCGCCCGTGTGAGGAGAATTACAGAACGCCAACGAGGAACTTACCGAAGGTCGCAGATGACACGCGAACTTGCGCAAGATGATCACTTTTGATGATGGGTGGGTCAGTGAATGAACATACCGCTCGAAATAATGCGATAATGAGCGCCACCACGCCGACAAACGTACGCAGACTAGATGGATGTGGACGAAAGCGGCAGCGCGGCCGCGGTGGTAGCAAAACAAATGTGAACTTGGACATGCGCGGAAAAGATTTTCCGGCCGCATTGGCCTCTCCACCCGCTTGCCGCTTCCCAAATGTGAACGTAGCCATAGTCTGCAGCGCAAAACGTCTCTCGTTTGCGATTGCGCCCCTACGGAAGGCTGGTAGTTACTGTTGTGTTGCTGAATCCCAAACCAGCAATTATGAAAGGCTGGTAGTTGCTGTTGTGTTGTGGAATCCCAAACCAGCAATGTACACACGAAAGGGTTGAATGCCAGCAGTGAAAGTCCACCGACTCGCAACAGAATGCACGAAACAAACAGCCGACAAGCATGGATTACTGCTGTGCGCAGTACAGCGTAAGTAAACTGTTGTTGCAGGCGCTGACAGTTCTCGTCGTAGTTCACGCGTCCTGAGAAATTGGTTATGTGCACTATGCACTGAACAAGACCGGAGTTCATTCCTGCATCACTAGTACACCAATCAGTCGAGATTCTGTGAGGTACAAGGCCACTTCCTGTTTGCACCGGCCTAAGTGAAGCAGAAATGACTCGCACGCCCTACTTAAAATGCGTACACATGCCATAACTATGCAGTGCGGTGAAATATTCTGTACAATTCTGAATCTGTTGACGTAAAGGCAAATGACGGCTGCACGCTAGCACACAGCGGAAGACACAGCGGCCCATGCACTTGCCGCAGGAAATGCAAGGCGACGAAAGCTTCGTAAAAAAAAGCATTACTCGTTTTTGCGCGTATTTAAGTTTTCTAGCGCAAAGACGCAGCGAACAAGCTATTGCTATGGGAGTAGGTATAGCCTGGTAACACGTGCATTTTCACATGTATAGCCGTCCTTGACCTGTGAAACGCACTTCGCCCCGACGAGGACGACGCCATCTACGCTTAACGGAGATTAACAATTAATGATGTCTTCTCCGATCGGGCGGGTCGTCTCAATGATGCGTTTTCGAAGACTGGTCCATTCAGTGGCGCGATGCGAGACGGTTGCTCCAAACGCCCACTGTACCTGTCGTACTTACTGTATTTTACTGAGCTTACATTACTTTTTACTTAATTTCTTCACAAGCACACAGTGCCACACACACACGCGAGGGGGGGGGGGGGTCCCATGTCTTTGATATACATGCATAGAGTGTGCTTAAACTACCGATACTTATTATCGATCACGTCACGTAGTGGAAAGCTGACGCTTGCCCCACGGTCGGGCCGATGAACCCCCCCCGAAAAAAATTTCTGGCTACGCCCCTGGTGTTCCACGTCGACGTACATTGCCAGCATGTCGGTGATGGTCTTATTTAGGCGCTCGGTGAGGCCATTCGTCTGCGGGTGGTAGGCGGTGGTCCGGCGATGGCTTGTCTGGCTGTATCGCAGGATGGCTTGAGTTAGTTCTGCCGTAAAGGCCGTGCCTCTGTCGGTGATGAGGACTTCTGGAGCACCGTGACGCAGGAGAATGTTCTCAACGAAGAATCGGGCTACCTCGGGGGCACTGCCTTTGGGCAAGGCTTTTGTTTCAGCGTAGCGGGTGAGGTAGTCCGTAGCTACGACGATCCATTTATTACCGTACGTCCACGTCGGAAAAGGCCCAAGTAAGTCCATCCCGATCTGCTGGAATGGTCGTCGAGGTGGTGCGATCGGCTGTAGAAGTCCGGCTGGCCTTGTCGGCGGTGTTTTGCGTCGCTGACAGTCTCGGCATGTCCTTACGTAATGGGCGACGTCGGCAGAGAGGCGAGGCCAGTAGTATTTTTCTTGTATCCTCGCGAGCGTGCGGGAAAACCGAGATGTCCAGCCGTTGGGTCGTCATGGAGAGCTTGCAGAACCTCTGGACGCAACGCTGAGGGCACCACGAGGAGGTAGTTGGCTCGGAGAGGCGAAAAGTTCTTCTTTAGGAGAATGTCGTTTTGCAAGAAAAACGACGCCAATCCTCGCCTGAACACCTTCGGCACAGTGACGGTCTTGCCTTCTAGGTAGTCTACAAGGCTCCTTAGTTCCGGGTCGGCTCGCTGTTGTTCAGCGAATTCGTCGGCACTGATGGGTCCCAAGAAAGTGTCGTCATCCTGGTCGTCCTGTGGCGGCGGTTTGACGGGGGCGCGAGACAAGCAGTCGGCGTCAGAATGCTTTCGGCCGGACTTGTAGACGACGGTGATGTCGAATGCTTGAAGTCTCAGACTCCATCGTGCGAGGCGACCTGAAGGATCCTTCAAGTTAGCTAGCCAACACAAGGCGTGGTGGTCGCTTACAACTTTGAAGGGCCTGCCATAGAGGTAGGGGCGAAACTTTGATGTAGCCCAGATGATGGCGAGGCACTCCTTTTCTGTTGTGGAATAATTTGATTCCGCCTTCGATAGCGACCGGCTAGCGTAACTTACAACCCTTTCTATTCCGTCAGTCCTCTGCACAAGCACGGCGCCGAGTCCTACGCTGCTTGCGTCGGTGTGGACTTCGGTATCGGCGTTTTCGTCGAAATGCGCAAGAATGGGCGGCGATTGCAGGCGTCGCTTCAGTTCTTCAAATGCTTCGATTTGCGGCGTCTCCCACTTGAACTCGACGTCGGCCTTCGTGAGGTATGTCAGTATCTCGGCGATCCGTGAAAAGTCCTTGACGAAGCGCCTGTAATAGGCGCACAGGCCAAGAAATCTACGCACTGCCTTCTTGTCGGCGGGCGGAGGAAAGTCTGTGATGGCCGCCGTTTTCTGTGGGTCAGGGCACACTCCAGACTTGTTGATGACATGGCCCAAAAACAAGAGCTCCTTGTATGCGAAGCGGCACTTTTCTGGCTTCAACGTGAGTCCGGAGGTCTTGATAGCTTGAAGAACTGTTTCAAGGCGCCGGAGGTGTTCCTCGAAGCTTGAGGCAAACACAACGACGTCGTCCAAGTAGACGAGGCAAGTCTGCCACTTCAAGCCTGCCAGTACTGTATCCATGACCCGTTGTAAAGTCGCAGGTGCCGAACAAAGACCAAACGGCATGACCTTGAACTCGAACAGTCCGTCTGGTGTTATAAAGGCAGTCTTCTCCCGGTCTCTCTCGTCGATTTCGATTTGCCAGTAGCCGGTTTTGAGGTCCATCGACGAAAAATACTTTGCGTTGTAGAGTCGAAGCACAACGATAGCGGCGAACACAGTCGGCGATCGTCGAAAATCTGATCAGCGGCGAAACGCGTCGGCTTTTATACCTGAGTCATCGAAGGTTCTAGATTAATCCCTGATGCCCGCGTGTCTTCCAGAAAGTTCTAGAGAATTCGCGTCAGTCATGCAATCAGATAACATAAGCGTCGGTGAAAACAGGCAATAGAAAGAAGCATCGATAACGTTCTAGAAACTTCCGATACAGGCGCGTCCTGCGCCGAGCGAAAACGTTTAACATTTGTTAGCCGGTGGAAAGCGGCCACCGGTGAAAGATAAACATCTATATGTGTCAGTATTCTTGGTACTGTTTTCTCGACACGCTGCGCCGTCTTGTGGCAGTGCCGAGAAGTCCGTGTGGGGCCACCAAAGCGAGACGCGCGGTCCGCCAGTTCGTGCAAACGCCGAGAATTGTTCCCTTGCTTGCCGCATCCTCAGAACGGTTACTTGTTTCCAAATAGTCAGCTCAATCACTGGGCTTGAGAAGAGGTGCCGAGCAGCAGTCTATCTGAGAGACGATGGGGTCAGGCGGTGTTCCAGTGTTCCGACTGCGGAAAGTCGGGAACGGGGGGAGGGGGTTCTGTTTAGCATAGCCGATTCGCAACATGGCCACTTTCGAAAGTTGTTGTCTTTGATTAACGACCAGACCCCAGAGGGAAACTTCTTCATCAGCCTATTTTATGTCCACTGCAGTACGAAGGCTTCTCCCTGCGATCTCCAATTACCCTTGTGTTGTGCCAGCTTCTTCTAATTTCCACCTGCACATTTCGTAATTTCATCACCCCACCTAGTTTTCTGCCATCCTCGACTGCGCTTCCCTTCTCTTGGCACCCACTGGTAAGCTCCCAGCCAGGATTTCGCAATGCCTACCGTATGCACTCCAACCCATTTTTATTCTTCTGTGAATTTCCTTCTCTTGATCAGGATCCCGTGTGTGTTAAAGGTACTCCTGTGCAGACTCCAGAGGCTGACTGGCGATCCTGAATTCATGTGCTCTTGCCAAGCTGCTGAAAATTCTCTTTGTCATCCGCATATTATTCTTCAATCCCACTCTTTCTAACTTTCCCGGTGGAAGTCCTCAATAATTTGTTGTAATTCGTCCCCACTGTTGCTGGACAGGACAATGTCATTTGCAAACCGAAGGTTGTTGAGATATTCGCCGTTGATCTTGTTCTTGTTCCATTTCTTGTTCGTTAACTTTCTACTTTTCGTGTGGAGAACCAAGGTAGCTATGGAATCTTTGTAGATATTTGCCAAGATATTCATGCATGCCTCCTGTACTCCTTGATTACGCAATGCCTTTATGACGGCTGGTATCTCTACGGAATCAAAGCCTTTTCATAATCTGTGAAAGTTATATAGAGAGGTTGATTCTACTCCGCAGATTTCCTGATTACCTGATTGATGAAATGGAGGGAAACTTAATTTTGTTTAATTCATGATTTGAGACAAGAACGATGAAACGATACAGCAAGGGCTGCTGAGAACAAAATGTCTCTTACAGAGTGCAACACTCGCGGCCCACACTGTACTCACTGACGAACTTGATTACAACGCAACGAGCACAGGCGGTGGTATTTGGAACACGGCTCACTGGGAGAGAATTCACAGGCGAGGAGTAGATGCGTAACACTCTGGCGCTTGGAGTATTCTGTAAATATTCCGGGTCAGGTCTGAACACGACTGTTGGAAAACGCATCTGGTCACCCTCAAAACGTTTTCTTATCAGAAGCTCCACCGCTTCGGAAAACGCAGATGTTTGCGAATGAATCGCGCCTAGGGGCAATATGCTCAAAGCAGCAACTCGCAAAGAAATTTTTTGTGCTGCTTCTTGGCGCACCCTTCGATCGCGTAACAAACGCTCCATAGTAACACCGGGTGGAGAAGCTCAACTGTGCTCAAAGGCAGCGCGGGGTTGGGGAATAGGGCATGTCTCGAAGAGGCAAGCTGACGAAGGACGTGGACAGCACTAACTGTAAGGGGAGAGGGGATGTTGCTCACACCGGTGTTCGCGGGGGCACTTCCCCCTTAGATCCGGTACTGGTCTCGTCATGCTAACGCCGTCCCTTCATCTTCATACAGGTTTCGTGACGCAGACTTCGTGATCCAATTGTCGCGCTGAGCTCGTTGTCAATCCTCACACCATTTCCATGACATCGTCGTACTGTCGTCAAACAGTCATCGTTATGTACTGCTTATCATACCGTTGGTCTGAAGCCGTTGCGTTCATTCTATCGTGTCATTCTTAAGCTTCTGGGTCTCGTCATAAAATCGACGTCATGCCATTACCGTGAAACAGTCATCGTCGTACCGTCTCCCTGATTACATTGAGGTCAACCCTCTTCTGTCATTCTATTGTAATCAAGCTGTCGTCATTCAATTGACATTATGCCAACGTTGTCATACGGTGTGTGCCATCGCCATACAGTCGCTATCATGCATCTGCTGTCATACCATCATCGTTGTGCCTTAGTCAGCATAAACTCGTCGTCACCCTAATCTCATACCGTTGTCATCCCATCGTCTTAAGTTCAGCAGCGTCCTCCCGTTGCCGTCATAGCGCCGTCATTTTTCCAGCTTCGTAAACCATCTTCCCTCGCGGCGCCATCGCCATCCCTTTGTCCCCATGTCGTCGTCGTCGTGACGCTTTTGTCGTCATTTAGAGATCATCATCTCATTGTCGTTACGTCTTAGTCGGCATACCGCCTTGGTCGTGCCATTGACGTCATTCCTTCTTCCTCATTCCAACCTTCTCACTATATCGGCGTCCCACAGCTGCCGTCATGCTGATGGGTGACCTTGGCAAGCCAATCTAAGTGGGATACTAGCGCAGTATGACAAGTGTAGGCGGACCAACGGAAGTCCCGGAATCACAAGAATGGATGGCAAATGAACACCATTTGAGAAATGCGATGTGTCGCAATATATCGGGAATGCTAATAGCTTTACCGTCGGCAGTCATCTTGAGTAGAGTTCTGCCTGGACAGAGTTCTGACTGAATATATATTCAGTAAGCCTGATTAAGATAGCCAAATCCGAGTATTCACTTGTACTGTAAATTCCATAAATTTATTGAACCCATGAGGTAACGAAAAGTTAGGGCTCAACAAAACAGCGTTATTCGTGGCCTTTTCTGAAAATTCGAGTCGGCAAATCGGATGTCCAGTGATGGAGAGGCACTGGTTATTAGCACCTGTACTACCCTGTGATGTAAGGTGCTAATAAATGTAGCATCGTTGAACATTTCTAATTTCATGCCAGTTCGAGGCAAGACAACATACTACGTGCTTAAGCGGGTTTTTCATCATTTGCTAGTGTGCAAAGAAATACAAACTGATGCCTGACATCACCTGCACTGCATATTCTTGGATGTGGCCTTTCCACCACGGTTCAATTGAAAGGCCAGGCAACACCTTAGAAAACTGTCCCATAGCAGCGTCCTTCGTGCTTAAGTCTTCTTCAGTCCTGTTAGAAATGCTGCTGAATAGAGTGTTCAACATTTTGTCTACCATACTGGGAAAAGTGCCGTTGAATTCAGTTAGACGAACACCAAATATGCCTTCAGAGTGGCGGTTATGCATCTTCATTTAGCGGACACAAATTCACAGAATGAAGCTTACCTCAATTTAATTTTAACGGTACGCTAGTGCACGTCACTTTTTCCACATATAAGGACACTTACTGCATGTTATTAACAAGCTAATGTTTCTCATAACTTATTTCAAACGGACGATCACGGTTCACGATTGCAACCTGGCATGCGTTGCCAAGGAAAAGGGCACTCACCTATAATTCTCGATTTTCGCGGCATATGCTTGAACCGATAGCACCATCTTCGGCTTCATCTTAGGTAGATCGCTATCAATATATGAACACAGATACATTGTCGTGACGTTGTTCACTGAACCTTGAGAGTTTAACAAATACTATGGTAAAAGGAAACGAGAAAGCGAAGTCGGATAGCTTCGTTTTTGAAGCAGTTGTAACTCTATGTTAAAAAATATTTTGTTTGAAATGCAGATACTAGGAAGCCCTGAGCCATTGTTTCTAACGAAGGCGTCTGCGACAGTATTATATACAAATATCGTGAAGTGCTTCAAATCAGACTTGGTGACGATGTCTACATGGCAACGCACTTTGGAATTCCAACAGAGAACTGGAACAATATCAGTTGCAGAGGTTCGGTAAACACTATAGTGCCATTTTCGTTTGTTTGTTGACGTGTTCTTTTGACCGTAATATAAATTGCATTGTTTCTTCCCGAAGGATTTGATTAGTATACTTGCATTTGTTGACACCGGCAAGGCGTCAGGGAAGAGTGAAATTGAGGTTGAGCAGCTATTATTGCATGGACATTTAGGTTGTGCCTGCTGTGTTGGCTTCATCATGATATTTCGAGATGCTGCCATCGGATACGAGTCTAACCCAACGAGAAGCCATAACAAATTCTTTTTAAAAGAGGGCTTAGTAGGAATTTTTTCTGCCATTCCTAAAGTCGAGGTTATTCACAGCAAACACTTTAGTGTCACTACAGAGTAATTTTTATGGTTTTCAAAAAAAGGAGACATAGTTCTTAAGAAGTGATATGTTGGAAAATGTGGGAAATATTAGGCGCGGCATACAGGCACATATTGAAGCCTATGCAATAATGGCCGTTAATTAATGTGGCAAATCCTCGCTGTCGGTTTTTTAGGGATGGCAAGTGAAACGCGTAAAAGTTCCGCCGCTTTTCTGGCACGAACAATATATATATATATATATATATATATATATATATATATATATAAGATTGGGGCCATTCTATGGTTGACATGTGCGAAGTGTTTGACGAATCTATGCGCTTTTGAAATAGTCAATGAACATGATTTCACCCCATTTCCATGCGTTATTGGAGGTGTGTAGTTTGTTTCCTCCGTTTACTCCGTGAAGTATGTCAAGGAAGTTTTCTTTATAATTCGTTCATGTAAGGAGCATGTTGCGAGTAAGGTACAATAAATCGCAATATGAGTATGTAAATGAGGATCTTTGTAGGAAACATATTCAATGATTGCAGAGTGTCATACGTCCGTCTCAATGTTTTACAGAATCCTGAAACTGCATGGCATATTGACACGTGAACTTGTTTTTCTTGCTCGGGTGGCCGCATTTCGCCGTCTAACACATGTTATCGCTCAGCGCAGGACGGGCCTGCATGTATCGGACGTTTCTCGAATATTAGCCATGGTTGTATCTGCTGTCTGTTAATTGGCACTAAACGTTTTGTAATCTGAAGTGCGTGTCAAGCGCATCGGCTTTTATATATGAGTCATCGAAGGTTTCAGGGTAATCACTCGTGCTCGCGTTGCTTCCAGACAGTACTATACAAATCGCGGCGCGCATACATGCATTCAGATTAAACAACGTTTCGTGACAACAGACAGCGGATAGAAGAAGGGGGGGGGGGGGTACGTACCCCCGGTCAGCATGAGTTCAATCGCGCTGAAAATGGGGGTTATGTTTAAGGTTATCTGACGCGAAGGTTTCACGTTTTCTTTTCAATCAGAAGCGCTGAGTACGGATTTACGGAACCCTTGGTTTTCCCCTTTTACATTCGTTACCAAGTCGGCCTGCAATAGTATGACTCTTGCAGAACGCCAGATTTATTTGAATGAAGGAAAATGTCAAAAAACAAACGCCAGAAAATGAGCGAATTGAAATGTGTTTGGGTCTCCGACTCTTGCGGGGCAGCTGCGTCAGCATGAGGTGAAGAGCACCGACATATTTAAGCAATAGCTCTGCTGACACGACACAAAACATGCTGCGACGAATTCCTTCACAGGCGCAAAGAGCGTCGACTATGTCACTGGCAGTCATTGCAGGTGTCTAGAAATATTGGGCGACGTTGGTTGTAGGCCAGTGGCACCTATCTTGTATTCTGGCAAGCGTACGCGACAGGCCGAAGTGATTTGCCATCATGTAGGGCATCATGTATCATGATGGACGGCATGTAGACCACCTGGCTGCAATCACGAGGGCAGAACGAGAAGGTAGTTGGCGCGAACTGGTCAGAATTTCTTCTTTAGAAAGATGCAGAGAAACCTAAGACTATCGAAACCCTAATGCTTTTAGGGCAAAGTCGCTCTTGCCATCTGATTACTCGACAGGGCTCTTTTCTCCGTGGTCGGCTCGTTGCTGTTCGTCGAAACTGACTACGATTATTGTTCAAGGAAACATGCTGTCACCTTCTCCGTCTTGAGGCGGAGCGTCAGTGGTTTCGCGATGCCGGCAGTCGCTCTCAGAGTGCTTTTTTCCGAACTTGTAGACGATAGTGATATAAAGTTCGTGGGCACTCAAGCTCCATATTGCAAGGTGGTCATAAGGGTCCTTTAAATTCACCAGATACAATGCAATGAGTGGTTTTCGCTTAAGATGTTCAACGGCCTGACAAGTAGGTGAAGCTGGAAATCATCTAAAGCCTCGCTATGAGCTGGGTAAGCCCAGATGATAGCGAGGCACTTCTTTTATATTAATCTTTCCTGGACACTGGTTAATCAGAGCTTCTCATCATGGCAAACATACCATTCATTGTCTTGGCGCTTTTTGGCCACATTTGGCCCTTGCTCTACAAAACACCAGATATCATCATCAGCAGCAGCAGCATCAACATCAATCAGAGCTTCTAGTGACCACTACTGGAAGCTCCCTCGTTCTGCGTGGCCCTCTGTGACTATATCTGAGACACAAAAAGACTACCCAGTTAATTCTCGAAATAAATAATTGGATAACTCATTAAATCGCTAACTGTTGTTTCGAAATTATTCCAATACCACCAAAATTTTTGTGCTGTTTTTATACGATTGCATTAATTTTTATTCTGTCTCTGCTCTGTAAATCTCTTTCCAAATTATCATAAACACTATACTTCACCCTGATTTACTTTTTTGTCTAGTTTTTTGAAATTTTTTTTCCATCTGCCCCTTCTTGGCCAATCCCCCGTAGTGGGAAAGCGCCACGGATGAGGATGAAGCAAGCAACAAGCAAGCTCCCTCGTTTTTATTTGGGCGGCTCATTTTTCAGTGATGAAAATTCGTAGACGTTGAATTGCAGAAAATCCGTGAAAAAGGTACGCTCTCAAAGCTGTGTTGCACTTGACAAATGCAGTAGTGTTACAATCGGGGCTCAAAATTCTGTTCCCTGGATGTGTAAATCTTCAGCAAAGGGATCCGTAATGCTTCTGAAATGATGCATTGTTTTTCAGGACAAAGACCGCCCGGTTGAAAAAAAAGTACGCAAAATCTCAAAATCGCTTGGGGATGCAAGTAGCATAGGAAAATAGCCTTGATTTCATTCTCTCATCATGTTTTGGCGTGAAGAAAAACCCTTCCCAAGGGGACCTTTAATACAACAAAGTCGCAATTTTGATCTTTGTATCTTGATAAACCCCATCGTACCACGTGGCGAGAGATGTTCGTGCAGGTAAATGACTTATTCAGAGGTGCCTGCTCGCGCAAGACCACTACGGCCCCAGTAAGAACACGAAATCGTAATTCGACCTATTTTTTTTTTGCATTATCGCCGCAGATCTAGCTCCTTGTTTTTTGCTCTAGGGTTCAGTACCCAATACCTTGATTGTAGTTCCGGTTTCATTTCTGGGAATATAATATTCTAAGAATAGAATTTCAGGGAATGGAATCCGGGATAAAAAAATATAGAGGGCGTAGCGGAGATAAAGATCAACAGGCAAGAGCATGAACGAGTGCGACCGCGCATATAGCAAGCGGCGTTTTTAAAGAGACCAATAAAGAAATAGAAGTTAGTTTAAGCTCACTTAAGTATTGCTTTAAACTACACTTCCGTTAATTTCATGGTAAGAACTTGTTTACTACTGCATAAAATTCAGGTCCAAATGAGATTTCTTGAACACCACATCCCGCACCTGTGTGTGACGTGACGAAATTTGAAGCATTTTCTCTGTTTTGGGCTTTTGCGGCTCAGCAGAAGCATTTAAAGCGTGCTAAGTTCATTATTTCGCAGACTTCTGACACAACCTGGCAAATATTTACCGACAATATTTATCTAGGCCCTTGATGCACACGCCATCACATACATGACGTCCCGGCGTGCTGGTGCGGGACATTGAAGGCGGCATAGCCACATATGTTATGGTTTCTTGCTTTTGCGTAAGAACGGTGTTTTAAATGCGAGGCATTTCTTTGCGAACCTTGACAGTATCTATCTATTTATCTATCTAGCCGCCTACGTCTTGGTGCTCTCATGGTCGTTTCGTTAACTTGGTATTTACCAAATTTTGCATGGTATGACAGGAGCGTATGACGAACATAAAGAGTAGGCCATGACATGAAAATCATGACATGTGTGTCATGCAGGTCATGAAACAGTTGCCTATGTGTTGGGGCTCTCATGTTCGTTTCGTTAACTTGCTAGGTACCTAAATTGGCATTGTAGGACAAAAAGGCAATGCCATCATAAATGATAGGTCATGCCATGAATGTCGTGGCATGCGTGTCATGTAGGTCATGAAACAGCTGCCTAAAATGGCAATGACACTGCGAAAAAAAGATTCGCACATAAACCACGGTGATTGATTCGGACTTGGGCACCAAGTCAAGGAAACACTAAAAGATGGTGGTGGAAATCATAGTCAGGAGCATGACTCAGCAAAAAAATTATTAACGCTCAAAAAACTCTTAAATAGGTTCTGCCATGGGTACTAAGCTAAGGAAACACTAAAAGATCATGGTAGAAGTCATAGTCAGTAGCATGACACAGAAAAAATGACGACTCAGCAAAAAAATGATTAGCACTCAAAAACCACTTAAACGGGTTCGGACGTGGGTACTAAGTGAAGGAAACACTAAAGGATGGCGTTAGAAACCATAGTCATGACCATGACCAACAAAAATGACAATGACTCAGCGAAAAAAGATTAACACTCAAAAACCAATGGAATGGGATCGGATGCGGTGCTAAGCGAAGGAAAAGGCTAAAGCTTGATGGTCGAAGTCATAGTCACGATCATGACTAAATATTTCGCCTTAAGGTTCCTAAGGCATAGCTTAAGGTGCTCCTGAGGACTCATGCCATGTGTGTCATGTGGGTCATGAAACAGCCACCTACGTCTTGGTGCTCTCGTGATCGTTTCGTTAACTTGGTAGGCTCCCCGCACATGCTCCGCATAACATCGATTCCCACAGGGCGTGGGATCTCCCAGCTTTTTTGGCTAACTGAATGCCTTCTTGGGAGCCAAAAAAATATCCACAAGAACTATTGTCTGTCGATTAGTGAAATATTCCAGTATCTTCTCCCGGTGCTGCATGAACCTGCGCTAGCTGCGATAATGTGCATGTATGCCATGGAGGCTTGCTACATAGACACAGTGCAAATATTGCACCGACGTTTTTGTGATAGAACGCGAATGGAACAAGATCATCTCGCCAAGCCACGAGCCTTATTCGCCGTTTTGCAGGGAGTGACGTACGAGCACTTTGAAAACTATGTGACCGCGTGCAGGAACCTTTACCATGGTTGTACAATCTGGGCAGGAATTCTGCTACCTACTCGACTATGACGTGCGACATCTTATTAGCGGCGCTGCCACACAATCTTGCATTCGACTGCAACAGACAAGTTTGCTGTTGCAAAGGTGCTGCGTCGCGAGAGCGCTACTACTTCTGCACAGACAGAAACCACAAGGGTGGGTGACAAGTTGACAATGGCTGCCAATTTCCTCCTAACTGAGGTAGAAAGCCGGAAAATAAGTGTTGCTGCTAACCGTGCGCCCAAAAAGGCTCCACCAGTTCAACAAAGGTAAGAGATATGCCCAAGGATGCCAACAGCCGCAGTTCTCCACACTAAAACGGTTTGTCTGGTTCGTAGGACCACAGTATTGAACTTGGCCCTAGTCCCATCGGCATTCAAGAAATCAGCAAGAGGACGATAGTTGACATGCAATGTTTTTGCTCCGCTGTCATCGCGCACAGGGCTGTCCTAAACAGGGCTGTCCTACTTGTGGAGGATGACATGCGTTTTCAATGTACCATACAAGACCTGCAGCAGCTCCGAATCAACACCCTCCATCTCTCACTACATGCAACGCTTATGCCTCTGCCACAAATTTCGCCAAGAGGTTGCATTACAGACCTCTTGTCCATGAGCTTTTGGTGAAGACAAAGGCGTTTACGTAACAGGAGTGATAGAAGGAGGCAGCTAATGAACATTTATCAGGGAGGATGTCTCAAAGATGCTACTGCTATGTGAGTCTGGCTACACCACCTTGAATGTCAGTACATTTGGCGAATATCAAAGCCATGAACAAAACTTTTGCGTTGTGGAAGATCGACTGGACAAGGCACAATACAATGGCCAAGAATTCGTTATTCAGGCCGTGGACGTATCATTCATTTGTAAAGCGTTTCGGCATATACCGGTGGAGCACCATTTCATCCACACAATAGAAGCTGAAAGTGGACCCATCACTTACAAGTGGCTGCTTCCCGGCATGTCCGCGATTCCAGGTTTGAGCCTTGTAATTGGATCAAATCACATGTGGAAATTTGTCAAGAAAGAGATTGAGCATTGCAAGGAATCTCCGAATTTTGTGGCTATCAACAATGCATTTGGGTGGATCTTTCATTGCCCAGTAAGTCCGACGAAGGCAGTATTTGTTGCCGTTAATACATGAATTGAAAGAATAGAGACACGGATGCCACCCCACTTACACTCCCTTCTGCAAAACTTTGGGGATATGAAGGCTCTACGCATAAAAGAAGAGAGACGTTTGAATCTCCATGACCAAGCAACGCGAATCAATGTGGGCGTACTAGTGCTTGGTCTGAAGGCCGATATCAAGTAGCTCTGCCTTAGAAAGACTATGTTGGTGAGCTTCAGAACAACAGAGACTTATCAGAGTGATGACTTCAAAGCTTCCCTGCACCTCTTAGACGCGAGCAAGAAATGCTCAGGAAATACGATTACGTTATGCGAGAATACCAGCAGGAAGGTTATGCTGAGCATGTGTTTCTTCAGGAGTCAGGTGACGCTGGTCATGGTTACTACGTGCCTCACCAAGGAGTATTACGTGAACTATACACTATCACCGAGATTCGAGCTGGTTTGCACTGCTCAGCGCACATGCCAGAAAGGCTTTGCCTCAACGATCAGCTGAAAAAAAGGCCCCACCATACTGCTGGTTTGGCTCAAATTTCTCTTTGCTTTCGACTGCATGTGGTGGTACTCACTGCTGGCAAAGAGAAATAATTTTTTCAACTATTTTGTAGAATCAAAAAACAGGGACGCACTTGGGTTCCTATGATACGATAAAACCCGGATCTTCCTCACGCACCACTGAAGGCGGAAGAATGGCCAAGGACAAGAGTACCCTTTCGTATATATGCCAGCTAATATATTTTGAATGCGCCATTACTTTGACACTGGGGTAGCAAGAGAACGAGAAGCGCAAACATATTGCTGAGAGTTTGCAAGAGTCTATGTTAACGATTTATTCACAAAAGTCACGTTAGTGTGTTGGGCTGCAGAAAAATATAGACCTGTACAGGCAATCATGGCAGATGCTCGCATGAAGTTGAATAAATAAGCCATGGATTCTGCAGAACTTCGAAGCTTATTGGAAGACGATGACATTATACAACGTCCTGAGAGAATTCATAAGGTTCTTGGTCTGCGCTGTAGACGAGATGACGATTTCCTTTCTTTTGCGGCAGGAAGCGCTTGGAGCGCCGTCACATGCAGTATAAGCGCCAAGCCTACACCACTGCAAGCATCTCCCAACACTTTCGACCCTCTTGGAATCGTTAGTCCGTTCTTAGTCTAAATAAACAACTTGTTTCAGTGTTTGTGAGAAAGAACAGTCGACTGGATCACTGCCGTATGACTTCAGTACAAAAACTAGTTGACCTTCAGCGACACTTTTAAGCGGTACATCACAAGGCGAACTGAAATCGCTCACCTTTAAGTGCACGTTTTCTGTGACGCGAGTCCAGAAGCGTATGAGGCTCGCGCCTACCTACTTCACTAAGTCCAAACTATACGACCACAGCTGAAATTTGGCCTGAGAAAGCGCTACAGGCAACCGAGAAGTGGATCCGCCTTGCGAACTCCAAGGCTACAATTTATAAATTCCAATATGCACCATAATGTCAAGAGTTTAAAACCTAATTAGAGAATTTTGCTTAATTAGTGGAAGAATGCATTTCAATTTTTTGTGAAAGTAATATTCGCCTCTTCGACAAGAGCAGCTGCCGAACTAGGATTGCGCTATCTGCCCCAGGCAACACTTATACATTTTTGAATGTGCGGGCTGAAACACCCTGTATAGTGTAGTTCAGTGCCCTTCCGAATAAAATTGTTAGTAAGTCTAGTGACCATGTTCTATGTATGTTCTTTGGTGATGTGTCCTTGAGTAAAATTATCTCAATAAACAAATGTATCTGAAAGGACATACTGTAGAGTTCGAACTAAACAAGTTAATATTCCAAAGCAATGTATGGTTTATTGCCGGTAGGTTTCAAGGCGTTCAAGTTCGGCAACAAGCCAAATTACCGGAACTAAAAAAACGAAGACAACTGTACGAGGTTCGTAGTTGGTTCCCGCAATCCCATCTGTGACATCAAAAAGACAACCTGTTTATATTTGGCGAAAATATGGGAAAAGGTATGGGTTTTGCTGTGCTTGAATAAACGTTCAAGTGCGTAAGTTATTTGTTGCCTATTGAATAATTTACTTATGGAAGCACTTTGGGCCGTTATGAGTGTGGTAACGAGATGTGCCAAATTTAGCCGGTTGCAACGGCCTATATAAAACAATCACAGCCATTCCACTCTGGTAATGTGGGCTACCAGCGGAGCTTTTCTTCGGCAGTACGCACTACACGCGGTCTCCCCATACCAGCGCACGCAACATACCAAGTGCCTCTCCGTTTCTTTGAGCAGGCGCGAAAATGCAACAGGTGGCTTGTGCGCAACCCCCTGTCAGATCAAATGATCGATGCGCACTATGGCGATTAGCGGCCCCTCGGCGCAGCCAAACCGAGCAGCTGGCTAAGCCAGGAGCTGGGGTAGCTGTCAAAACCGCAACACGTTCACGCTTTGCGACATCTCCAACGCTACCAATTACCATCAAATCGTTCTCGAACTACAGTTTGTCGCTAGTGCACAAGGGAATTCGAAATGTCTATTAAGAAAGTCGCTCTGAAATTTCGCCTACGTACGGACCCGTGTGCTCGTCCAATTTACTGGCGTGGTACCTGCGTCGCTTCGCCACATTATCCGTTTAGCGGCACGCGTATTCCTGACTAGCCTGTCGCTTACGGGCAGCCTTTCGGCCAAGATCTTCTCTGCTACTCGCCGTCCATTTCCTAGCTTTCCTCTTGCTACGCCCGGTGTCAGAACACGCCTTAGTGGTTTGCTTCGCCTCCTCATACATGGCGGCGTCATGTAGTATAGAGTGGTTGCTTAGCCTTCCCCTTGCTACGCCACATTTTAGCACATGCCTTCCTGGTTTGCTTTGCCTCCTCATAGAATGCGCGGGAATTTTGAGACACGGACAGTCGGAGATCTATGGGAGGGTAGACATATATAGCTCCGCTGTAAAACGTTTCACCAAGATCCCAATTAGCCAACAAAGAGGAATCGGCGTCGAAAATTTTGTGAATATAAATGTGTGTCGACCAAATACGTGATGTGTAAACAATTCCTTAAACAAGTGCTGGACAGTATTTTATCATCATTTCATTGTTTTTGAATAAGCCGAGGAAACTACGGGAAGTTTATATTTGCGCAAATAAGCAATATGTCATGGCTCATATGTAGGCAAAGTGAAAATGTGCTTGACATAATTGCGGTGTTGGCAATAAATGATGTATTGAAACGCACCGCGGCACATGGGTGATATTTGAGAGCGCGCAAAATTTAGAACGTTGCCCTGATATAACCATCTTGGTTATATCTTGGTTTGATCTTGGTGACCAATTTCACCAAGAACAAACTTATAAAAATTGGGTGATCAGTAAGGCAACTCTGTAAGTTATGCGTATAAATCAAATGCAGTCTTTGCAGAAATTTTTTTTTCAAAAAGTGTTTGAAAGTGTCCTACGGCCATTGGCTACGTTTCTGAATGTCTCGATGGAAGTTTTAGTTAAATGAAGATTATGTTTGATCACACAAGGGGACATCCTTAGTGTAATTTGTAGTGAATTTTTAACGTTTCTGGCGTATTTAGGAGCTTTCCAAAGAACAATTGAATTTTTTTGTGTGTGATTCGAGACTCGTGCCTTTTCTCGGTGTCCTGTTCATATTTAGTGATAAAAACTGGTAAGTTATGGTGAGTACGTAAGCAAATTTGAATGCGCTTGAGTAGTTTGTGGCCTTTTCAATAAATTACGTACGACAGCACTCTTTGGTTCTTAACGTGAATTTTAACATAATTGTTTGCAGCATTTTATTGCTGTATTCGAGCTCCTAGTACATATACCCGTGGTCTTCGGTGAACTAAATGAGCCATTTTCTTTAACGTAGGTTAAAGTAAACGCCTCGTTATGGGTATATGTATAGGCAAAGCCCAATGTGTGTGTACTAATGGCTGCTTTAGATCACAAGATGTAAATTACGTATACAAATGATGGGGAGCGTTTCACGCTTGCTTTAGAAACTTCAAATGCATTTTTTCGTTGTCTTGGGAGATTTATGAGCTCAACCGGCATCACATCGAACGAAAATGTGGTGGAGGAGGAGGGTGGGGTGACGCGAAATAATGAACAATGTTCTCACAAAGCAAAATGTGGGTGAAAAGTTTACCTGGGCGACCCAGCACGCCCTTGAGGCGGCGGCGAGGCAAGCCCTAGACGTCCCCTCTTGGGAGGCATAAGCGCGGCCGCCATAAAGTGCGGGTTCTCTAATAAAAGTTTATTCATCCTTCTCCCCCTAAGCGCTATGTGAGAGCAAGGTCACAAGCGCGTCAGTCCCACGATGGTAGTGTTTTAAAATGTGTGATTTAATAATTGTAAGCTGAAATTCTTGTTGCAAATGCTCGTAAGAAGTGGCATCGTTTGAAATTGGATTTTCACTCTGTAAGGTCGCACAAGTCTGCTGTTTTCTTTCTTTTTTTTTGTTGCAGGCTGAGGAACCAACTGATTACGATCCCGGAGATGAAGAACACACGCTGCCGTCAGCGACCACAGAGGATACAGCAGAAGAAAATAACGATGCGTCTCTGAATGCAAGCGCTACTTATGACGACATGGGGCCATGCATTTGGTGTCCGGCGCTCCGTCCTTCAGAAACTCCTATTGAGCCCATGCAGAAGATCATTGGTGACAGCAATAATTCTAGAAGCTTGGTCGAGACCGGGTTTGAACCGGTAGCCCGGTCCATGCGGCAGTGGGTGAAGGAGAGAAGCAGCTTGATTCTACTAAACACATCGGTGAGTGTAGCAGTGTCCGCACTTTTGGGGGATGACAACTTTCTATGGCAATGCAGGCAATGCTATGTAGCGAAAGCTTGCTTGTTGCTACACGTCTGCATGTATTCCATGAACGTCAATGTCTGTGGGCGATGTAGTGTAGAACAAAACCTACACTCGTAAAAACCATTTCTCCCTTTGGGGCCTGTCTTGTCCCACAACGATAATCATCTGCCTTGCTCGCGTTTCCCTCCTTGAAAAATCTGCGCTCGCTACTTTCCTGTCGAGAATGCTATGTCACGGTGATAAGGCGCATGCCATTCGTGACCTGCAAGTACCGGGCTTGCAGCGTTATAGAAAGAAAACGCAAGCAAGGCCGATGACGTATATTGTTTTGGGACAACATACGCCCCAAAGACTGCGATCTGTTATAGCGAAGCTGTTATAGGCTTGGTTCCAGAAGATTCCGTCCGGCAACGGAAGTAGATAGATCAACAATTTCAGGTACGGGGTATTCGGGATCGTAAAACAAGTTCAGACGCTGTTATAGGCTGCGTTCCAAGAAATCGCGTCCGGTAACAGACCGAAAGTAGACGCGTTGCGCCACCTTGTGGCGTCGGATGAAAACGCCTGGATGGCAGCGTTTTTAAACTTCGGGATCTGAAAGAAAACTAGTGCACCAAACCATGCGTTTCGCACAACCTTGTGTTTGCTTCTTCATTACGTGACATACCTCACCTTTGCGCCCATGTGAGTGAGTCAGCGATGAAGTTAGAAGGGCCTTAAAAGACATAACTAGGGGAAAAGCTGCTGGAGAAGATGGAATAACAGTAGATTTAATCAAAGATGGAGGAGATATCATGCTTGAAAAGCTTGCGGCCCTTTATACACAATGCCTCACAACTTCAAGTGTACCAGAGAGCTGGAAGAACGCCAACATTATACTAATCCATAAGAAGGGAGACATTAAAGAATTAAAGAATTATAGACCCATTAGCTTGCTTTCAGTATTGTATAAAATATTCACCAAGATAATTTCCAATAGAATCAGGGCAACACTTGACTTCAGCCAACCAAGAGAACAGGCTGGCTTGAGGAAGGGATATTCTACGATGGATCATATCCATGTCATCAATCAGGTAATCGAGAAATCTGCGGAGTACAATCAACCTCTCTATATGGCTTTCATAGATTATGAAAAGACATTTGATTCAGTAGAGATACCATCCAATCACCATGCTCACCATACCATCACCATGTTCACTCGGTCATTGTCACTGCGTTAACATATCGTCATCATCATGCTGCCTGCGTTCAGCATTCGTCATGCTTTTGTCGTCATCGTTCCAACTTCATGGAATTTTCACTATGTGAGCGTTGTGACACCTTCGTAGAAGGCAGCTCGTACCCGGTCGAATTGAATGGAATGGAATACTCACACCCCCCAAAAAAGGAAAACTTCGCTAACATCGACTCACACAGAGCATGGTGTCATTCTAGCATCGTAACGCCTTTGTCGTCATGCCATCTTATTCGCGACGTTGTTGTCGTACCATTGAAATCTCTGCTGGCTGCTGGCTGGCTGGTGCTAGACATAGTAGAAAGAAAACACCGTATATAGTGCGAATCGAGGTGGTGCAGGCTGGCAGGTGATGCACGTAAGCACAGACGTCAGCTACAACACTAAAACGTAGTTGTCGTGCCGTCATCTTCCTACTGCTATTATGATAATTCTATTGTTGTCAGGTCATTGTCATTATACCAACGCCGTCTCTCTGCCGTCGTCACTGAGTTGTCAAATCGTCGTGATCACGCGGCTATGCGCAAGCCAACCTCGCCAAAACGTCATTGGTACCTATTAGGCGGCACAGAGTCGTTGTGGTGTCATATTGTTCATTTTTTTGCCGTAATCCTGCCTTAATGATTCCACTGTCGTCATGCCATTGTCCTTATGCCTTTGTCAGGACGCCGGTGTCACCAATGGCAGTCGTTATTTCGTCTTCGTCTTCACATGATCGTTATGTCGTTGTCCTTCTTCAGTTATCGCCATACCGGCGTTGTCATATCATTCAGTATTCGGCCACTACCTCCGTCATGACTCCTACAATCAACCCATGGCCATCAATCCCCAGCGGCTGCGGAGCACGTGACCAAGGTGGCGGTCAGACCTGCTATGCGGCAGAGGGTGCTAAGACGCTCTTGGTCCGGACAGGCCTCCAATGGAAACTGAACCTGGCCACGTTCAACAATCGCACCCTATCAAGTGAGGCTAGCTTAGCAGGGCTATTTGAATAATTATCAGGTATTGCCTGAGATATTATTGGCCTGAGCGAGGTTAGAAGAACTGGTGAGGCTTAAACAGTGCAGACTAACGGCCATGTCCTCTGCTCCAGAAGTCTTACAG
The DNA here is from genome assembly GCF_013339745.2 of Dermacentor silvarum. Classification (NCBI taxonomy): domain Eukaryota; kingdom Metazoa; phylum Arthropoda; class Arachnida; order Ixodida; family Ixodidae; genus Dermacentor; species Dermacentor silvarum. Next base: position 63,989,836 of record NC_051162.1, read on the forward strand.
ATAAGAGAGAATTCGGAGTAGGATTTCTAGTCTATAAGGACATAGCGGGCAACATTGGTGAATTCTCCAGTATTAATAAGAGGGTAGCAGTCGTAATAGAGTTGGACAAGAGGTACAGAATGAAGCTAGTACAAGCCTACGCCCCAATCTCCAGTCACGATGATGAAGAAATAGAAAGGTTTTATTAAGATATTGAATTAGCAATGAGAAAGGTGCAAACTCAGTATACTGTAGTCATGGGCAATCTCAATGCAAAAGTGGGGGAAAAGCAGGCGGGTGAGCAAGCAAATGACAACTATGGCATCTATTCTAGAAACGCTAGAGGAAAGATGAATACCTTCTTCAGGAGCACAGCAACAGGAAGTGGACCTGGAAAAGCCCTGATGGAAAAACAAGGAATGAAATAGAATTCATACGTTCTCTGCTGATCCCACCATAGTGCAGGATGTAGAAGTGTTAGGTAGGGCAAAGTGCAGTGACGATAGATTATTTAGGTCTAAGATTTCTCTCAATTTGAAGAGAGAAACAATAAGATTTCTCAAGAAGAAACAGGCCAGCCTACACGCAGTAAGGGTAAACGCAGAGCAATTCAGGCTGGTGCTCACAAACAAATATGCAGCTTTAGAACAGGAAGATGAAGAAAACATATAGGTAATGAATGAAACCGTAAGAAGGCTGATCTCAGAAGCAGGAATTGAAGTGGGAGGTAAGGCTCCATGGCAACCAGTAGGTTAGCTCTCCCAAGTAACAAAGGACCTAATGAAGAAACGGCAAAACATAAAAGTATCCAACTCGAGAGATCAGATTGAATTCGCTGAACAGTCGAAACTGATCAACAACAAGAAAGTAAAACATATCCGAAATTATAACGTGGAAAAGGTTGGGAAAGCAGTAAAATATAGACGCAGCATGAAGTAAGTGAGAAGAAAACTTGGCATAGAAGAAGGCAAGATGTATGCACTGAAAAATAAGCTCGGGGAATATCATCAGCAATTTTGATGACATAGTAAAAGCAGCGGAAGAATTCTATATTGACCTGTACAGTGCCGAGAGCAGCCAAGCTACTTTCATTCGAAGTAGTGATAAACAGGATACAGAGGCCCCCTCTATAACTAGCGATGAAGTTAGAAGGGCCTCGAAAGACATGCCCAGGGGAAAAGCTCTGGAGAAGATGGAATAACAGTCGGTTTATTCAAGGATAGAGGAGATATCATACTTTATATATCATGCTTTATACCCAATGCTTCATGACTTCAAGTGTAACAGAAAGCTGAAAGAACGCCAACATTATACTCTTCCATAAAAAAGGATACGTTAAAGAATTGAAGAATTATAGACCAATTAGCTCGCTCTCAGTATTGTATAAAATATTCACCAAGGATTTTTACAATAGAATTAGGGCAACACTTGACTTCAGCCAACGAAGAGAACAGGCTGGCTTCAGGAAGGGATATTCTACGATGGATCATATCCATGTCATCAAATAGGTAATAGACAAATCTGCGGAGTACAATCAACCTCTCTATATGGCTTTCATAGATTATGAAAAAGCATTTGATTCAGTAGATATACCAGTGTCATAAAGGCATTACGTACCCAAGGAACACAGAATGCATACGTGAATATATTGGCAAATATCTAGAGGATTGCACAGCAACCTTGGTTCTCCGCAAGAAAAGCAGAAAGTTACCTATCAAGAAAGGGGTCAGGCAAGGAGACACAATCTCCCAAATGCTATTCACTGCATGCTTAGAAAAAGTATTCAAGCTCTTTGACTGGGAACCTTCGGTTTGCAGATGACATTGTCCTTTTAACAACAACGGGGATGAGTTACAACAAATTATGGAGGACCTTAACCTAGAAAGTGTAAAAGTGGGGTTGAAGATTAATATGGAGAAGACAAGGGTAAAGTTCATAGCCTGGCAAGGGAACAAGAATTCAGGATCGCCAGTGAGCCTCTAGAGTCTGTAAAGGAGTACGTTTATCTAGGTCAATTACTTTATAGCGTTTATCTAGGTGAAGAAATTTATAGCTGAAAAAAATTGGGCTGAAGCGCATACGGCAGGCATTACTAGAAGTGTAGTCATTGCGTTGTACCGGTGCTAACATATTGGGCAGAAACTTGGCGGTTAACAAAGAAGCTCGAGAACATTTAAGGACCGCAGAAAGAGCGATGGAACGAAAAAAGTTAGGCCTAAAGTTAAGAACCAGGAAGAGAGCGGTGTTTATCAGAGAAGAAACAGAAATAACCGATATTCTAATTGACATTAAGAGGAAAAAATGGAGCGGGACAGGCCATGTAATATGTAGGATGGATAACCGGTGGATTATTTGAGTTACAGAATTGATACCAAGAGAAGAGAAACGCAGTCGATGATGGCAATAAACTATGTGGGGTGATGAAATTAGGAAATTTGCAGGCATATCTTGGCATCTGCTAGCGCAAGACAGGGGTAATTGGAGACCACAGGGAGAAGCCTTCGTCCTGCAGTGGGCATAAATATAGGCTGATGATGATGATGAAACACTACCAAGTCGCCCCCAAAATTTGGCGGATTTTATTGCTTATTGTTTGATTATCGACTACATATTCATTGGCGATATATCGGTTAGCAACGCAGGGTATTGGCCGCGTATTTGGGCGAGGCTAAGCACTCCAAAGTCATGCACAGCATTATCGATTAGCTATTGATTGGCTATCGATTGCGAATCGTTGTCTGACTAAGCTTAAGTAGTCCCAACCATGCTTAGCTGGACAGCCAGGCTCAGCTTCGCTAGTTCACAGGGGTATGTGCCATTGTGCTTGGAAACTTTCTGTACTACTGCCAGGATCGCCCCACATGTTCTGTTCGCACAATTGCGGACTAACGCTTGGCTTAAACAGCACCGCAGTTTATAATGTATCGTAAATATTTTAAGCAGACGACCCAAAACCAGGTTTAATGACAAAGCATTATATGCCCCATTACGCAAAAAACCAACGTCATCGGCGTCGCCACCGAGCGATCGTACCAAAAATGGCCGATGGCGCAACGAGTAATAACGCGTGAACAATGCTCCGTTTGTCGTCAAATTTCTAATGGCGGTTCCTGTAAACAAGGTTAATTATTGGCTTAGAAAATAAAATTTGGATGATCTCGGTATGGACGGGAATTGAACGCGGTCCTACGGGGTGCGCGATCACCGCGCTTCCCCAATGCCACTGCGGCTTCACCACCATGGCTTACTAAAGGTGTGTATAGTGCGGGCGGCATTGCACACGCTACGTCGAAAGTTGTGGCATAGTGCGTGCGTCATTGGGCACTTGACGGCGCAGCCAAAGTGGAGGAGGTGGCGCCACTGAACCGCTGAGTTTAAAACCCCTGTATATAAAAAGTAGCGCCATTTTTAGATCTTGCCGCCACCGCGCTCACCCCGGCGTTTCCTCCTTGCCGCCTCCTGTCGCCCCAGCCTCCTCCGCTCCCCCATTGGCCAATCCGTGTCACGTGGAAGCACGCGTTGCGCTTTTGTAGATTTTTTTTCTTTCCAGTGCGCTCCGACTGCCATTCTGGGGCCTGTGCGACGAAACTGCTGTACGCACAAACGGATCAAACGTGTCAGGGACAAGAACTTCGTTGTGATGGCATGCTGCTGCACCTTAAGTTGCGGCAACCGACAAGGCGAGGGCAAAAGGCTTTTTCATTTTTTTCCATCCAGCGTGCGCAAACTCTTGATGCACACTATGATATTTGAGCCGTCTCACATCGTCGCGTTGCTACTTCCAAAAAGGCATTATTAAGGCCAGTTACTGGTAGCGCGTTAGCTGTCGTCTGCCACGGCAGGCCCGACACAGGCGGCGCCACTGTCGATATCGCGCCTCGATCGCGCTGGTCGCGCAGAGCGCGATAGTGGAACGGAGGAGGAGGGATGTGGATGGCGCTACTATTTATATATAGGGGCTTTAGCTGAGCTGTCCTTCGAGTTATGAACAACCTGGCGGGCAAACGAGTGCGTCGAGTCGCTTGGCGCGTTTTGATTTGGCCGGTGCAGTTATAATGCAGCCGAGAGCTTGCGCGACCAACGAGCGCGTGACAGGAAAGATTTCACCAAAGGGACCTATAATGCTTTCTCATTCCAATACGTAAGCTATCTTTAATGTCTCTGACAATTTTTTTTTTCAAGCGAAGCTTGCATTGCCTTTGATCGGCTTGCATTGCCTTTGAACGCTTTTGATCATGCTGGTTTAGGAATGCGGGAAAGAAGCCAGGATACCTCCTCCATAATTTCTCGCATAATTCTACTTCATACATGGTTTTTTCGTGAGTAGCTTTTTCGTCTGAAGAGTATTCCTGCCGTAAGTGTTATCCTGTGATAAAGTTCCCGAATCACGCGTTGTTGTTATTTTTTTTCTTGTTCTCGAAACAATGTTCTATAACTTGTTTGAAAGTACGATCATGTTTTTTCTTGAATTTATTAGTTCCTTCTCATTCGTTATAAATGTGTGTGCTTTGTCTGTGCTTTTATAACTATAATAAACTATATGTGCACTTTGTAATATTCATGGACTATTCTCGCAACGGGCACGCAGGGGTAAATTAAAGCAATATATGCCCTTTTCTCGTTTCAGTTCACACCGTGGGTGAAAAAGTGAGTGTACTAAAATTATTTATTATTTGCGAAAGATTTATTACTGATAACGCTAGCGATACATAACTTACGGGTGTTCCATTACCCTAATTACATCCTGAGTCACTGCTCTCAACTCCCAAAGACGAGGTCTCTTACGGGTCAGCCTTTTTTACTGGAGTTTCACGCCACGTCTCAATGTACATAACTGTTGTATTTCAGCCAGTCACGATTCAAAAACTGAGTCAGGAGTGTTACAGAACACCGGGAACAACAATGCCCTACGCAGAGTAACAACGCCAAAACATTGTCCGCGATGCGATCAACAATTTGCCATTGTGCAAAGGAAACAATTGCAAAGTCTAGTTTTGCCACGGAAACGGCCTTCGCGACTCGACATTCCAACAGGCCACAATCACTGCCGTATTATGGTGGGTAAAACTCTGTCTCCGGCACTTCGGATCCACATTTTATGCACTGCACTGCCATCCTCGCCCCTGGTTATTCCCACTCCGTTATAATTTATCGAAGCGTTATTATTGCTCAATACTCTAGTTAGGGTTGCATACTGGTTGAGTATTATCTATGCGAACCTTCCCACACCTTTCTGACAGGAGTGCTGGCTGGATTCTGCTGCCTTGAGGAACATACTACATGCATATATACAGGGTGTCCCAGCTATCACGCAGCACGATTAAAAAAAGAGGAACGGCGTTACGCCAAGCAAACCTAGTGCGTATTGTTTCCAGTGCAGTGGAGTAGCCGCCAGTAATTTTTTCGTTACGGAGATTTAATTAGTTAATTGTAATTATTTATCTAACTCAAGAAGTACTGTCCTAATTATCAAAGTGTCAATGAGAAAATTCTAGAGCAACATGAAAAACTCGATACACCTTTCTGTTGCTCAATACGTGCTACATAAATGGTTTTTTCCGAGCGCGAAAGAAGCCCGCAAATACACGCAGAACGCCTCGAGCGGCCAGTCTCGCGGCAATTCTGCGTGTATTCGCAGGCGTCTTTCACGCTCGGAAAAACACATTTACGTAGCACGTATTGAGCTTTTCATGGAGTTTTTCATGTTGCTCTACAACTTTCTCACTAACACTTTGATAATTAGGACATTACTTAACGAGTTAGATGATTATTTACAATTAATGAATTAAATCTCAGTAATGAAAAAATTACTGGCGGCTATTCCACTGCACTGGAAACAATACGCACTAGGTTTGCTTCGCGTAATGCCTTTCCGGTTTTTTTAATCGTGCTGCGTGATAGCTCGGACACCCTGCATATTGTTACGGATGATCGGTGTTTATTCACAGATGAAGACCAGGATGGATGAGAGGTCGCCACGATGACGCCACCGAAATGTAGCCGCGGCTGTTACTGAGTTCTTCGTTCTCCTCCTCTTCTGTCTCCTCTTTGCCACGTTACAATCCCCCTTTAGCAGACGAATCCCACTAGGAGAGTCACTATTCTGTGGTGGGGTAGTAGCGCTTAAAGCGTGCAACATGAGCAAGCTGGGTTTTCTTGGAACGCCTATCTGTAGACAAAACCCGTGCAACCACGTAAGTTAGGTCGCTCAGGCGATCTAAAACAACGAACGGGCCCACATAATGTGACAAGAGCTTGCGGCACAAGCCACGCTTGCATTGTGGAGTCCATAGCAGCACTGGGTCACCTTTTTCAAAATAAATGGCTTGATGTGATCTATCGTACCAATTCTTCGAGTGGTTTTGCGATGCCAATGTGCGGACGCGGGCTATTCGGCGGGCTTCCTCGGCGAGGCAAAGTGTCTTGGAGACGGAATCCTCAGCATCCAGAGAAAACGGCAGAATCGTGTCGAGGAAGCTCCGCGGCGATCGAGCATGAAGCAGATAGAAAGGGCTGTAATTCGTTGTCTCATGCTTCGCAGTGTTGTAGGGGTATGTTATGAATGGCAACACATCATCCCAGTTCTTGTGGTTAGAGGACACATACATGGATAGCATGTTCGTCAAAGTTCGATTCGTGCGTTCAACAAGACCGTTGGTTTGCTGACGCTACGGCGTTGAGTGACGAAATTGTGTTCCACATAGCCGAAGGAGCTCTTCAACAGCGTCGGCCACGAATTGACGACCGCGATCACTTATGATCACGCGAGGTGGGCCATGGCGTAGGACGACCTAATGCAACAAGAAAGCTGCGACGCAAATAGCGGTAGATGACGGCACTGCTGTGGTCTCTGTGTAGCGTGTAAGGTGGTCTACACAAACGATGATCCATCGATTGTTATTCGATTACCGTGGGAGTGTGCCCAGGAGGTCCACGCCAACGGGCTCGAAAGGTGCGTGAGGGGGAATCAACGGCTGCAGAAGATCTGGTGGGGCGGTGAAAGGTCTTTTCCGCCGTTCGCATTGGTCACAACTAGCAACATATTGCTTTGTTGTTAGAAGCATGTGAGGCCAGTAAAATCGCTCTTGCACACGCTGTAGCGTGCGAGTGAGCCCTGATGACTGTGAGCATGATGACCTGATGTTGGATCATCATGCATGGCATGCAGCACAGCACTACGGAGACTCTCCGGGACTACAAGAAGAAAGCGGGCGCCACTTGCAGAGTGGTTGGTTCTATATAACAAGCTGTCACGTATGGAAAAACCACCACTGGCTTTCGGATTAAGGGCCGTCACGAAAAGCGGTTCCAAAGTGACGTCGTTGCGTTGATCATCCTGGAAGATTGTCGCGTCCGGAAATTCAGGTGCAATAGCGGCCAGACAGTTATCGAAAGTGTCTTCGTCAGAATTTGTCGTTGGCAGGGGTAAGCGGGAAAGACAGTCGGCGTCAGCATGCCGGCGGCCGCTTCTGTGTTTCATTATAAAGTCGTACTCTTGTAGTCGTAAGGCCCGCCGTGCTAGACGCCCAGACGGATCCCGAAGGTTGACCAGCCAGCATAATGAATGGTGATCAGTGACTATGCTGAATGGGCGACCATAGATGTAACAGCGAAATTTATGAACAGCAAAAACAGCTGCAAGGCATTCCTGCTCAGTGACTGTGTAGTTTCGCTCAGCATTGCTTAAGCAACGACTGGCATAGGCAACAACGTGTTCGGCGTCGTTTCGCCGTTGAACAAGTACCGCTCCAATGTCTATTCCGCTGGCGTCGGTATGAACATCGGTAGGGGAACACGGATCAAAATGACGCAGGATGGGGTCAGACGTAAGTAAGAATTTAAGTTGACGAAACTATGACTCACATTCTGGTGTCCAGTCAAACGATACATCCTTTGCAACAGACGCGTCAAGGGGTGCACAACGTCGGCGAATTTTGGGCAAAACGACGGAAATAAGAACAGAGTCCCAGGAGACTGCGCAGTTCCCGCACTGACTGCGGAGGCTGGAAGGCACTGACCGCTTCAATCTTGCGGTGGTCAGGTCTGACTCCGTCTTTGTCGACTAGATGACCGAGAACCAATGTCTGTCGCTCCCCAAACCTACACTTTCCAAAGTTGAGAATCAAATCTGCTTTCTCCATGCATTTCAGAACCAGGCTAAGGCGCTCGTGATGCTCCTCAAAAGTGCGGCCGAAAATAACATCATCCAGGTAGCAAAGACATATTTCACACTTTAGACCGCGGAGAATTGTGTCCATGAATCTCTCGAACGTTGCGGGCGCATTGCAGAGCCCGAACGGCATAACGTTAAATTCGAATAAACCATCCGGTGTAACAAAGGCGGTCTTCTCTTTGTCAACGGGATCCACAGGTATCTGCCAATAGCCTGAACGCAGATCGAGGGACGAAAAGTAGGAGGCAGAATGTAGGCAGTCTATTACGTCGTCAATTCGCGGGAGTGGGTACACATCCTTCTTGATAATTGCATTTAGTCGCCTATAATCAACACAAAATCTCCACGAGCCATCTTTTTTCTTTACCAGGATGACAGGTGCGGCCCACGGGCTTGACGATTCTTGAATGACATTTTTACTAGGCATCTCTTGTACCTGGTCCGCAATAATCTCGCGCTTTCATGACACTCGGTAGGGCTTCTGGCGAAGAGTTTGTGCCGATCCTGTGTCAATGCGGCGACGGGCACGCGAAGATGGGATAGTTGTACGGTGCTCATCTTGAGAGAAGTCGAACACAGAAGCATACTGGGATAGCAGTTGTACTAAGGTGTCCCGTTCACGTGAAGACAAAGACTTGCTGACCATGCGTAGAATGTTTTGCTCGTACGGGCAAGTGGCTCCTTCTTTTGTGGAAACCTCGTCCCTGACCACCATAGATGAACAGCACGTGACGTCGTCGAAGACAGCAATCTCCATGTGTTCGGAAACACGCACAGGGACGGCAGAGCAATTTAACGTCAACAAAAACATGCTACCATTGTTCGCAGATACGATGCTATTGGGTACCAGTAGGTTTTTCTTCCCAGAAGAGTCGCCAAAGGGCTTTACCACGGCATCAAATGAAGCTTCAGTACAAGATGCGATGACGGATACCGGTGCTAAAGACCATGGAGGCAGCGTCACTCCCTCAGCAACGGCAAATGTCCTTTGTCCAGCGGGTTGTTCATCCAGGAGGTCTGATAATGACGGATCCTGACAAGCATCGACTCCAAGTTTTCCGCTATTTATCGAAAGCTCGCTGGCACCACAGTTGACTGAAGCCCCGCAGGTCCGCAGAAAGTCTATCCCTAATATAACATCGTGCGTGCAGCATTCCAAAATCACAAACTCGGTTGAATAGCACTTGTCCTCCAATGACACATTTACAGCACAAACACCAAGGGGAAGCAATATTTCACCGCTTACTTCGCGGAATTTAGCATGCGTGTCGAGGGAAAACATCACTTTGCGTCGAAGCCGGTTCTTGAAAGAAAGGCTCATAACAAATCTCATAGCCCCGATGTCCACCAATGCCATTGTACATGTACCATCAGTTATCACTTCCACTTTGTTTCCAAACATTGTAACCAGTGGAGGTATTAGTGTCGTGTCGAGTCTGGCGACCTCACCTCCATCGGCCGCGCAGTCTAGTTTCCCGGCGGCTGTGGTGAGAATGAACGTCGCCTCGGTGAAGGAGAGCGACGTTGACGTGAAGGCGGTGGAGTGAGACTGCGGTCTGAAACAGGCGAGTCGCTGCGGTGATTCCGTCGAGGACTGTTGATGGGGGAAGGTCGTCGACGAAGTAAAGGAGCGTGGAGGCCGCGAATTGTCGAAGTTAGGACGTTCAGTGCCATAGGACGTTGGCTGTGACTCGTACCACCTCGGTGCCCAACGACGCTGACGACAGAATCGAGAGATGTGTCCTGTGACATAACACACGGGAGGTTCGCGGCTAACGTTCGGGTAGGATGGGTATGTCTGTGGCTCCGAGTAGGCCGTTGCTGAACAATGGGTATATCCATCAGCACGCTCGTTGCCGGTTTCCCGGTGGTAGTTCTGTTGCGTTTTTATTGGCCTTCTCGAGCGGTACTCCTCGACAGTCGTTGCAGCGATGGAAAGAGGAGCTGGTGGAGGATTGTACGGATGTTGACTATCACGGAACTCATTGTTCAATTCATTGAAACGAAGTAACTCCTCTCTAACAATCTGTCTAATGGTCGTCGCGAGATCGACTGATGGGATGTAGTCTTCAGTGCTTCCAACAGTTGTTACGTTTGCTAGCCGGCCAAACTTCTGGATTATGCGGCGCCGTTTGTGCGCCTCAAAGGTACGGCAATGACGTATTACGTCGGCGACTGAGCCAAGGTTCTCTTTACCAATGAGGAAGTTGTAAACGTCCTCCGCGATTCCCTTCAACAAATGGCCAACTTTGTCCTCCTCTGATATACAAGGATCGGCCGTCCTGCATAGCTTGAGCACGTTTTTGATGTAGGTCGTGCACGTCTCCCCCGGAACTTGAGCTCTTTGAAGCAACGTTTGCTCGGCCTGCTTCTTCTTTGCGATTGAATCGCCGAAACTCTCCTTGATTTCGGACGTGAAACGATCCCACGTTGTCAGAGTTTCCTCGTGGTTATCGAACCACACGAGTACCTTGTCCATCAGAAGGAAGACTACGTTGGAGAGTCACGTTACGCTGTCCCAACAATAGTGCTTGCTCACCCGTTCGTAGTGGTTAAGCCATTCTTCCACGTCCTCGCCGGGCTTCCCTCCGAATGTGCGAGGCTCTACCAGATGTTGGCGCTGCCACAGACTAGCCATCATTTGGGTCGAAGATGCGTGCGAGTGTTGGCTTCGGTGTCGGACCTCTGAAACACCGGAAGTAATGCGAGCAATCCAGCGATTCGGCGGCTTCGACGCAGATCAGGAGGTTGGAGAACCGTGCTGTCCGTGTTGCGTGGTGGTCGGGGGTACCTAGCGCCTTCCACCAAAATCTGTTACGGATGATCGATGTTTAATTTGGGGAGTTATTGGGGATTTTGGCAAGCCCATTTTAGAGGTAGCTCGCTCTGTCAAAGGGGTGATAAAGGGTGGGGTACATTGCATGAAGGAGCGTGAGGTGAGGATAGGTATTGGTCTGGAGTTGTCCAGGTCGTGGCTCGCTCCGGGTTCTTTTCCTCCGAATGTGCGAGGCTCTACCAGATCGGCTGACGCCTTCGCGGTGTCCAAATTATCGTGGTGCGGGGTATTTCACGATGTAGAATATCGCATGCGATTTTATAGATTTTATCGCATCGACATTGACTGGTCGAAGATGCGTGCGATGGCGAGGGCAATAGTGTTGGATACCAGTTCTTGCTTCGGTGTCGGACCTCTGAAACACCGGAAGTACGCGGAACAGGCGCCACAATGCGAGCAATCCAGCGATTCGGCGGCTTCGACGCAGTTCCATCAGGAGGTTGGAGAACCGTGCTGTCCGTGTTGTCTTTTTCCTTCATACCATGTGGTGGTCGGGGGTACCTAGCGCCTTCCACCAAAATCTGTTACGGATGATCGATGTTTATTCACAGATGAAAACCAGGATGGATGAGAGTCGCCACTGAAATGCAGCCGCGGCTGCTGCTGAGTTCTTTGTTCTCCTCCTCTTCTATCTCCTCCTCTTTGCCACGTTACAATATATGTATATATATCTATATAGGAATGTACACACAAAGTTCCATATATATACCTTATATGCCGACCACCTGTGTCCAGCTCTCTTCTGGGTAACAAACAATAACTTTATACAATAAGCCTACATATGACACCCATCTCTAAAGCATATCCACCTGTTAAGGGAATCGGGAGTCATAATTACGAATTGTTTGACTTTGGTTTTTTATTGTGATAGCAATTATATAGACACTTCAAGCGGATTTCTTCCGTCGGCGTCGCTGTCCTCGTCACCGGGAGGTTCTGTATAAATTCCAAGGGCGATAAAATCGTCTCCTCACGCCGTATGCTGTATATGCGAGTGAGAGCGCGCGAGGGACGCGCGCTTTCACGGAGAGCGAACGCACGGCGGAGAGCAAAGGCGACCGTCGCACGACATGCCGTGGGGAGATGGGAGGGAGGGGGGCGACGTTGTGCTGCGGGCACCAACGGCGCACGGGAAACGGGCCACTCAGTCTCGCACGCGAAAGGAGGAAAGCTGGAAGGCAGCGCGGAAGGGAGGGGGGGGGGGCTTCTACTTTGTCCGCAACTGCGTACTTTGCCCGGCTGCGGCGATCGCCCGCACCGTGTCTTGAAAGGGATATGTCGACGGCTCATAGCTTTTTATGTGCTGTGCGTTCGCCGCTCAGTTTCCGTTGAAGCGACAGACCGCACGAACATTCGCTCGCTGCTGCTGCGCTTGCTCATGCCAGCGTTTTGACAGCGGTTGTCTGCGGTCGTCGAGTAGGATCTATTCATGTTTGCTTGTGCGCGCTCACACCATGCTTGTTAATTCAGTTAGCAAGCTAATGTGTCAAAATTATGCAGCCGATAAAACTCAATTGCGATAGCAAATAAGTAGAGCGGACTCTACTTATTTGCTATCGCAATTGATTCTTCGCCTTTTGGCGAAACTGCGACTTTTTGGATGACATACAATAATGCCATCGCCTAACGGTGACACAACGAAATAGAAAGATAATAACTATTTAACAACATGCAAAGGAACTTCCTTTGGTCTTACCATGAAACAGCAACGCAGCAGTACTGTCAGACGCTGGCAGAAGAACCGAACAACGATACTCAGGCGCATATTACAGAACAACAGTTTTTTTCCTTCCTCCATGCAGATCAACAACGTCGCAAGCCCGGCGATGGGTGATGCGACCTGACGGCTTCGCACATGCTAGGTTGTGCCGCCTCTCAAGCTGCTAGCCACTTCCGCAGCCGGCAGCCGCAGCCTCGTTTTCCTTCATGTGATCTAGCACCTAGCGGCAACGGCGAATCTCCCTAGCTCGGCTGCGAAACGGCTTGAGTGTCCACTCTTGTCGTTTACTATGTTACTCAATAGACAAATGGTATGACCGCCGAAGCGATAAGAGCGAAAGCGCCGCTCGTTGGCGCAACAAGTGAAGCGACTAATAAATATATAATATGCTAAACAATATCCTAAAAAAGAAAATAGGCAAAAACGCTATTTCTGCATATAATTGCATCGCTTTAGTTTATTGCTGTCTAGGTTGAAAAGATAGAGCCACAAATGCAAAAGATACTGAATTTTCCTTTGGATACCAGTGTCATGGCGACGCTTTATTACCAATACCGAAACTAGCCCCACTGTCCACCGCCTCACTCAATCTCCCACGCGAAAGGAAGAAAGCGGGAAGGCAGCGCGGGAAGGCAGCGCTGGAGGCTGGGGGGTGCGGCTTCTACTCTGCCACCAACTGCTTACTTGTACAGAGGGGTCCACTGTTAAAGGGAACACCGGGGCGCGTGGCGTCTGCTCGGCGTCAACACCGGTCGGCGGCCGCAACGAGTATCGCGCAGGCGCAGTGAATGCTGGGGAAGGTGCTCTTTCGTTATCCGCTACGGTCAGCTGCCACGCATCGGATGGTCGCGAAACAAGTAGCTCGTTCTCAACCAAGAATCCGGCAACCTCGGTGGCACTACCTTTGGGCAAGGCTTTTGTTTCGGCGTAGCATGTGAGGTAGCCCATAGCTACGACGATCCATATATTCCCGGACGTCGACGCCGGCAAAGGCCCCAGCAAGTCCATCCCCATTTGCTAGAACGGTCGGTGAGTTGGTTCAATCGGCTCTAGAAGTCCGGCTGGCCTTCTCGGCGGTGTTTTGCGTCGCTGACAGTCTCAGCATGTCTTTACGTAATGGACGACGTCGGCCGTGAGGCGATGCCAGTAGTATTTTTCCTGTATCCTCGCGAGCGTGCGGGAAATACCGAGGGGTCCAGCCGTTGGGTAGTCATGGAGAGCTTGTAGAACCTCTGGACGCAATGCTGAGGGTACCGCGAGGAGGTAGCTGGCTCGGAGTGCTGAGTAGCACTGACAATTGGGCGAGTTGATACAGATGCATAGCTTCAGAACGGCGCAACAAGGAAGACGAAAAGACGAAAGATCACACGAACACAAGCGCCGACTCACAACTAAAGTTTATTCCATACAACAGAGAAGATTTATACACACACGTGGCTACACACAACGCAAAAAGAGCAACCAAAATCCCGAATACGTTAACCATTCAGGTACAGGATTTCTTTATCCTGTAGCGCAATAGAGGGACAGCTGATACAAGACAGTTATTTAGTTTGAATGTTCCATGATTCGATTACTTCCCGAGTTGTCTTATCATGATGCCTTGGAATAATGCTTGTGAGGCTAAACTGAGGCGCGCAGCCGCACTTCTAACAGTGCTGAGAAATGTGCGAAAAACTATCACCACGTAGGTTGGCCCCATGTTCCCTTAATTGCACGTTAACACATCCGGCAATCAGTTAAGAATCCGGCAATCAGTTGTGCCACGAATGTGCTTTACAGTCTGCCGTTGTCTTACGGCTCTGCTTATATAGGCCAGACGGGCCGATGTGTTAACGTGCGATTAAGGGAACATGCTGCCAACCTACGTTGTGATAGTTTTTCGCACATTTCTCAGCACTGTCAGAAGTGCGGCTGCGTGCCTCAGTTTAGCCTCACAAGCATTATTTCTAGGCATCATGATAAGACGACTCGGAAAGTAATCGATGCATGGAACATTAAAAATAAAAAAAAAACAGTCTTGTATCAGCTGTCCCTCTATTGCGCTACAGGATAAAGAAATCCTGTACCTGAATGGTTAACGTGTTCGGGATTCTGGTTGTTCTTTTTGCGTTGTGTGTAGCTACGTGTGTGTAAATCTGCTCTGTGATATGGAATAAACTTTAGTTGTGAGTCGGCGCTTGTGTTCGTGTGATCTTTCGTCTGTTTGTCTTGCTTGTTGCACCGTTCTGAAGTCGGAGTGAGGAGAAATTCTTCTTTAGGAGAAGGTCGTTTTGCAAGAAAAACGACGCCAAACCTCGCCTGAACACCTCTGGCACAACGACGGTCTTGCCTTCAACGTAGTCTACAAGGTTTCCTAGTTCCCGGTCGGCTCGTTGTTGTTTGGCGAATTCGTCGGCGCTGATGGGTCCCAGGAAAGTGTCGTTATCCTGATCTTGCCGGGTGGGGGTTCGACGGGGGCGCGAGACAAGCAGTCGGCGTCAGAGTGCTTTCGCCCGGACTTGTAAACGACGGTGATGTCGAATGCCTGAAGTCTCAGTTTCCATCGTGCGAGGCAACCTGAAGGATTCTAAAAGTTAGCTAGCCAAAACAAGGCGTGGCGGTCGCTCACAACTTTGAAGGGCCTGTCATAGAGGTAGGGGCGAAACTTTGATGTAGTCTAGAAGATGGCGAGGCACTTTTTTGTGTTGTGGAATAATTTGCTCCCGCCTTTGACAACGACCGGCTCGCGCCGAGTCCTATGCTGTAAGCGCCGGTGTGGACTTCGGTACCGGCGTTTTCGTCGAAATGCGTATGTATTGGCGGCGATTGCAGGCGTCACTTGAATTCTTCAAATGCTTCGACTTGCGGCGTCTCCCACTTGAACTCGACGTCGGCATTCGTGAGGTAGGTCGGTGGCTTGGCGATCCGTGTAAAATCATTGACGAAGCGCCTGTAATAGGGGCATAGTCCAAGAAATCTACGCATTGCCTTCGTGTCGGTGGGGGGAGGACAGCCAGTGATGGCCGCAGTTTTCTGTGAGTTAGGGCACACTCCAGACTTGTTGATGACATGGCCCGAAAACAAGAGCTCCTCGTATGAAAAGCGGCACTTTTCTGGCTTCAACGTGAGTTCGGAGGTCTTGATTGCGTGAAGAACAGTTTCAAGGCGCCGGAGGTGTTCTCCTAAGCTGTAGGCAAACACAACGACGTCGTCCAGGTAGACGAGGCAACTCTGCCACTTCTAGCCCGGACTCCATGACGCGTTGGAAAGTCGCAGGCAGTGAGCAAAGACCAAACGGCATGACCTTGAACTCGAACAGTCTGAATGCAGTCTTCTCCCGGTCCCACTCGTCGACTTCGGCTCGCCAGTAGCCGGTTTCAAGGTCCATCGACGAAAAATACTTCGAGTTCTACAGTCGATCCAAGGCGTCGTCTATACGTGGGCGAGGGTGTACATCCTTCGTGATTTTGTTGAGGCGACGATAATCGACGCAGAAACGTAGGGTTCCATCCTTCATCACTAACACCACGGGGGACGCCCATGGACTCTTAGACGGCTGGATGATGTCGTGTAGCGTTTCATCTACATGTTGCCTTATAGCCTCGTGTTCGCGCACCGAAACTCGCTACGTGCTCTGACAGAATGGGCGGATATATTCGTCGGTTATGCGATGCTTGGCGATAGGGGTTTGTCGAATTTTTGACGACGACGAGAAGCAGCCCTTGTATTGCAAGGGTGGGGCTTTTAGCTGTTGTTTCTTATGCTTCGGAAGCTTCTTATTGACGTAAAAAGCTGGTTCAGGTACTACAGTCGTCGTTTCAGGCCAACTAGAATCTGTGAAGGCTTGTACTATTTCATCGATGTAGGCGACCGTGGTGCCTTTGTTATTATGCTTGTGTTCGGGGCTGAAGTTTGTGAGCATCACTCTTGCTTTACCTTCACGTAGCTCAGCTATGCCTCTAGCGACGCAAATTTCACGTCGAGCATTAAGTTATGATCGCCCTCGATGGCGCCCTCCATGTTTGTAGGCACTTCGGTACCGACAGAAATCATTACGCTGAAGCGAGGTGGAACGGTGACTTCTTCAAGCAAACTCAAGGCATGGTAACTGATGCTTGTATCCGATGGTATTGCATTGTGCATTCACAGCGTTGGACTTGGACATAGACTTGGACTTTAAGTCGATGACGACACCGTGTTTGTTTAGAAAGTTCATGCCTAGGATGATATCGCTGGAGCAGCGCTGCAGGATTACAAAGCTCGCCGGTTAAGTAGGGTTGTTAACCGTGACTCGCGCTGTGCAGATTCCAGCCGGCGTTATTAGGTGGCCTCCCGCTGTCCGGATATCGGGTCCTTGCCAGGCCGTCCTCACCTTCTTCAAGATGGCGGCGAACGCGCCACTGAAGACATAATGGTCGGCTCCAGTGACGACGAGAGTGGTGATGTTATAGCTATCGATTACCACGTCTAGGTCGGTAGACCGTCGTATGGAGTTTCGGTTAAGTCGTGGCGTCAGATCACGGCTGCGTCTGCTTGCTCTACTGCTGCTACGTCGCGTCGGAAGGTCTTCTTTCGGCGGCGAAGTGTTGTCAAGGCTTTTGCCAGGTGGCGTGCTGATATCTCGTTGTGATGATTCGCGAATCGTCATCGTTGTCGGTGGGGGAGTATTATCGGCATTGGGTCGTACAGCAACCGCGCATCATCGGATGCTGCTATTAGTTTCCCGGGTAAGGGCTGGGAGATCGGCCCGGGTGGGACCGGTGTACTGAGGGCGATGCGGCGAGATGTAGCGGCCAGATGATGGCGAGCGTGAGGGTCGTCGTGATTACCATTGTGCTCCAGCGAGGTATTCGGCGATGTCGCATCGTCGTTCACCTTGGATTGGACGCGGCGCGCTGACGGCGAATCTCGGTAGTACCATCGCATGGTACTGGCAGCGGCGGTAGGGGTGGCTGGCTTCTCCACAGTGGTAGCAGAGTGGCGGTGATGGGGGCTGCGCCAAACTACGGTGGCTAGAGTGGTAGGTGTGCCGACCGGCGCCTCTGGAGCGTAGTTCACCGCTTCTCCGCGTCATGACGCAAAATTGGCGCTGCGGTCAGTAGAACGGTTCCGCAGCGCGCGTCGTCTGCTACAGGGGGCTGGCGGACTGGCGGCGAGCAAAAACTAACAAAGCCCGATTGGAATAGTTTTATGTCGTCTGTTCTTGTCA
>NC_051162.1:64007834-64051486 GCF_013339745.2 Dermacentor silvarum
AATCAGCACAACTGGCAAGACTTCAGTATGCTGTATACTGAGTTAATTGTATTTTTGATTAAAACAGCTGTTACGTACGAGTAGGCTTTGTTTTTGTGGTTATATCTGGTTTTTGTACGTCCCCTGAATGAGCTGTATTACCCTCGCATCCCTCTGACAATAAACATACGCTTGTGATTGCTTGTTCTTGTTGCCTTTCCTATCGCATATTTATTGATGCTCAGATGTCTGCTCTAACAATGTGGCTTCTGTCTATTTAAGGTTAAGGAATATAGACGTACGGTGTGAACATATATGAAAATAAGCAGTATAAGCACTCAATGCTACAGTTATCGAAAGCTGCTGCTACGGAATTCATGATCAAGCTCAGAAAGGGTCAGCTGCAGCAGCCACCGTGAATGAGTTACTCATGCTATAAAAGATGCTTCTGAATACCTTTTCAGAGACAAAACAAAAATATGTGTGCCACGTTTAGCAAGAATTCACATTTATTTGAAACATACCTGTTTTGAGAAATTGTCCCAAGCACCACAACCACAACTAATCTAGAAGCTTCAAAGAAGCTATCACGCGGAAGCAAAACTATTGAAATTGCTCTTTATAGTTAATAGTGTCATTCAGAACAACCTCCTGCAGGGTGTAACTAGTGTTAAGTCGATTTACATATTACACTTACTTGCCTCCCTGCAGCAACATGATTTTGCATGTACGCACCAAATCATGCATGCCTTAAACCAAAGAGTGCATTTTCGTGATCGGAACTGAGTGAAAGAAATGGCATGCGGTTCATTTCTAGCTTGAGGTATACCTAGCTGGCCGATAGCACTAAACCCTAGAAAGAAGAACAAAAAATTACTTTAGTTAGGTGCTTACTTTTAATGCAGTGAAACGTAACTGATGTCCGAGAACGCATTCAGAAGACATCTGCACACGAACACGTCACCAAAATGCTTCAAAGCTTGACCAAGCAAACAAAAGTGCTGGCCTTTCTGAATTTATTTTATTTGTCCTTTTCAGCACTGGACAAATATATGCAATACACATGACTACGAAAACGCATTTAGTTTTCGCATACAAAAGAAAAATTGTACACTGTAACTTCCCAAAACCGGCACATAGTTACACCAAATAATGTGATTTATAATGCGCAACGTTCTGAACGCATAGACAATTTGCTGCTAGAGAGTGCTGGTGCAGATTTTGAAAGTAAACCACATGGAGTTTCATGTTTATTTCACAAAATCGATAAAATGAATACAATTACGTGCGCGCACTGTGTGTCTCATTTGAGATAGAGACAGGTTAAAGCAATGAATGGATCTAGTTGGTGGACGTTCGTGATTGTTCAGTGCGACAGGAGTTTGTGGTCGGCGAGACGATCAAATCGTCTATGTTATCGGGCTGCATAATTTCACTAGCACTCACGAAATGTCTTATATTGCAGAAAAAAGAAAGAAACATTCCGACAATATATCTCTCATTGCTGGTTTACTTCTCACACATGTGTAAAATGAAATAAAATAACACATAGCATAAAAGAATAAAACTCCGTTTGCACTAGACAGAGCCTCTCTCTTGAAAACTCCCTCTTAAAACGGTTGTAAAATTGAGGCTCGGGCTCTTTCTTTCATCTCCATATTGAGAGAAAGCAATGGGGGACGCTGAAGATTTCTACGCCACTTGAAGGGAACAGGGCTTTTAGGAAGCTAGTCTCAAGGGAGGTCGATGCCCTCACTAAACCCTGTAAGCTTATTTGCGTTTTCAGCGCAAGATCACCAATAAAACGATGAAAATTCGTCGTTACGACGCAATAATTAACAATCTAGGCTGTGATTGTGAGAGGTATCGCCGCTCAGTTCTAACCACACTTGCTTTCTTTGTTTAACCCTGATCATGATAGTTTAACTTCATGTGGCTTTGTGAACGAGGGAGTGAATAGAAGGCACACCATGAAATGACGCGACAAGCCGGCAACATGGCTACGCTTGTAGACTGGACAAGCACACGAAAATTTTTCTGTGGTGAAGATAAGAGTATAAAGTTGAACGAATCTAAAATATAATGAAGCTCATTTTATTCTGCTACCTGCATGTAAGTGTGTTGTTCTGTACACGTGCGTGTGAATTGAAAAGAATAAGAGTTTTGACCCGAGGTTTTAAATAGCGATTTCATTTTGTATTATGAGCATCAACCTCGCAGACTTGCCTAACCCGTGGTGAAGGACAAGGGGTAATCCGAGCCAATTACAAACTTCCAGGAAAACAAAAATACCAAGAATGACTGGAAATAGAGGTCCATTTGCGCGTGTATTGCCATCGGCTAATTGCCATGCTGGATTACTGCAGCAAGGATGTCAATTTAGGATTTGTTTAATTGAGTGATGCAGTACCAATTCCCAATGAGCCTAAGAGTGAGCTAATATATATTGCTAGTCAGAAATTCCTAATAATTTAGAAGCAGCAGAAGTTCTTGGTGCGAAACGCGAGCAACGTCACGCGGAATGAATATCTCATTTATAAGCGATATAGATCTGTTCTAGGAGATGGCGTAATGCATAAAGCTTGCTACGATTGCCTAGTGCAAACCTGACGGTTCTGACATGCCCGTGATTATATTGGTCCTGAGCCTCTTATTATCATACAAGAAACAAGCTAAGCCGCAGATAAATGCGGCTATGGATAAAAGTGGCTTCAAAAACACGGCGAAATGTATTGCATTTTTATTGAGGTCATGCTTCTGCGTGTTAGGCTTGTCATGGTTTTCTTGTTTAATACCTAAAGCTTCTAGATATATACGACAAAGTAACATGCCGTAAAACGTGGTTTTTATCGCCTGAATTTTGCAATCTTCAAAATGCATGTCACCACCCCAATTTTTCATAGGCAATCAAATGGTAGAGGTGAATGTAACGATTCTTGTTATCTTTGAATATGCCAAATAACTGTTTGAGCCGATTTCTCGTGATTGTTTTTTAGAACTCTGCAGAGTTGAGGATGGCTGAATGAATAGAGGTTCTTTGCGTTAAGGACTGCAGCAGGATAGACGTGAGCAGCTCTCACTGAGAGGTACCTAAGTGAAGTGACACTAGTTAATCGAGTATTGGGTGATGCGGTCAAGGCGAGCAGTACTTTGTTTGCATAACCGCTTTTCGTTAAGCCTTGGAAATGTTTTGGGGTGAAATATTAAGACGGAAAGCAAGCTTTCAGGCTCCGAAATGTAACACGGACTTCTTACTTTGCTGAAATATAGCTGCCATACTGAAGTTAATATTGCCGCGACCTTGGCACAACTGAAAGACACTCGGTGCAATTCCAGGCTAGGTATTACATGCTATGGATTTTGGGTTTCTCCCCGAAGACCACAATGATGAAGGTGCCAGGACACCTCCATAAAGATCTGTATCATCGACCGAAGTCTTTTGTGGTTTTCTTTGTGACAAGACGCTCCAGAGGACAAAAAATGTGGTTGATCCCTCTTATATAGGAATCGGTATAGAACACGAAAGTGAAACGTATTTTTCGAAGAAACACCCCGTATAGTGTAGCGTTATAATGATAACTGTGCATACGATCGTTTGTAAGTGCAACGAAATCATATTCTTTCGATTACGCTTTGCACCTCAACCAACGCTCCGCAGAACGAAACGGGCTGGGACAGCCCATTGGCGTCTCTCGCACACGCGCGCGTTGGCTAGAGACGCCGCTCGGCATAGCACGGTCCGTACGGCTATCGCCGTCTGGTGGCCGCCGGCGGAAGGCATCATTCTCCGTGCCACCGGAAAGCCCGCGGTCGGCACACTAGTAAGTATATTCTAGGCACTATAGTCGTAGCGCTGAGACCACCGAAGCGTTCACTGTCGGTGCGCGTTAGTGTCATAATGCAGTACTGCTCTTTTCTGCTCGTAGGCGGCGGCACCGCCCCGAGCAAGAGCGCGGGTACACGGAGGAGTGTTAGATATATAAGGCGCGTCTGTGTAGCTCTCTGCAAATGCGTTTGTGGCGCAATGGGTTAAACGCTCGGCGATCTATCGTCGCGGACCGAGAGGTCGTGGGTTCGATTTCCAAATTTTGCATGTTTGTGGAACTTTTTCTTCTGGTTTCTTTCTTTGTATTATGTTCTATGACGTATTTCCGTGACGGAAATACGTCAGTGAAGTCTTGGTGGACCCCGGCATAAAACACTTTCGTGTTAAAAGAGAAATTAATCACGACCCCGAAGTATACGAATGTCCAAAATGGTTGGCGCAAACTTGTCGTAAAGGTACACGGTTGGAAGCACTGAGTGGCTAAGCGTTAATTACTAGAAAACGCGGTAGCTAAAGTGGACAGAATATTAGCGGTTGCAGAGCAGAATAAAATATGCCCTCACGTATGAGAAAACCGTCTGGTATTGCATTGTATTCAAGATTTGGGGGTAGCAACGTGGTAATGAGCACGCACAGGAGCACGATTTCTTTGACATATCGGTCAGAAAGGTCGTGTCTAAAGAAAAAAAAACTACTCAACAGCAATGTCTTCCGGGTGCATTGGTGCACCGTGTGGTTTGTGTCTTCACGTGTTTTATGTTTGTTATTCGGTAAGGAAGATATGTATCCACAAAAGGCCTTGTCTTTCTTTAAACAAATTTTAACGCTGTGGAGGAGCCATGGCTTCGCCTAAATCATAGTTTAGTACCATCCAGCCCTTATATATAGTTATTTACATTATCTTTATTTTACCAGCTTTATCTTTAGTGCGCACAACCTTCGACAAAATAATGGCCAGATATCCTTCGGCCACGAAGCCCAAACCAGTATGAAGTCACCCAAGAATATCCTGCTTTCAAATAGCCTTTAAACACCGTGGAAATGGCACATACCATATCACATACCCGATCACACATACCAAGTCACCCATGTTGGCGTTAAAGAATTTCGCTGAAGAGCGGCAGATAACCAGTGGCACATACACACTGATCCTGTTTGAAGTGTTCAGAGTTAATTCATGAATGACAGATACCCAGAGGCCAATACCCAGCGACCCAATCCCGCGTGAACGATGATCCTTGAATACCAGCACACACATAGCGAGTGGTTGAAGTTGGCGTGAAAAAGGTTCGTAGTGACGAGGATCAAAAATCAGTCTGCTTTATGGCTGCTGCTGCTGGTGGTGACGGTAATAAGGTCAGGCGGAATGAACTAATTGAAGGTGAAATTGTTGCATGGGACGCAAAACAAGTGGTGAAGGACGAAGCAGGGAGACGGTTTTTGACAAAAGCCGGCTTCAGGGGGTCATGAACACGATAGCGTCGCAGCCGTTAGCATAGATTGTGAACTACTTTTCATTGCCATCTAGAACGAGACGTGGCCTTTAGTACAACGACTGAAGAGAATTTCAAGTGGAATTCAACTGCAGAAACACTTAGGCCGAGTCTCTAATATCGCGAAATATAACAGGCGTTCTATGTAGGCTTTGGCCGGTGCTGCACGAGGTCATGTAGTTGGCGTACTACTGATGGCCAGATGTGGTCGTGAGTGTACACTGTAAAAAATTTCCGTCATTATACGGAAAAATTGCAGTAAGAATACGGAAAATATCTCATTTTCATAAATACAGCAAAATTTCCGTTAAAATACGGAAAGTGCTCCCCGTTTTCAGTTTTACGGACATTTTTCCGTAATAAATAGGGAAAAATTGCAGTAAGAATACGGAAAATATCTCATTTTCAGAAATACAGCAAAATTTCCGTTGAAATACGGAAAGTGCTCCCCGTTTTAAGCTTTACGGTCATTTTTCCGTAATAATACGGTGACTACACTGTTCTGTACGAAACAGACAGAATTCCGTATTTTTGTTGTGCGATCATCCGTTTTTTTGCAAGGAAAACTATACACTCTGTCTGCGTGAACACTAGTACTCACAAAGTTTCCTCTAAGAATATTTTATTGCAATGCAAATGGCGCCTGTGTTTGTACTGACGTTTTTTTTGTGTCAGCACTATATATATATATACATATATAAAAGTTTTAGTGAACGAAGAGCGGTGGCCATACATGAGAACGTAAACAAACCTGCGCCGTTCAGGTGCTGGTGCATTGGCAATTACATTGGTGCGCTATGCAAAAATTGTGCGCACTCTAAATCAGTACCGAAACGCAGTATAATGACCACGATTGCGTTTACATTAAACAAGAAATGGCCGCGAAGAGAACTGGCGGCCTATAAATCCAAGTACTGCGGCTATAGATGAAATTTTAGACGGACAGAAAGAATTAACTCAGGAGTGGAAGGGTTTTACTGAACTGTACAGTATTTGGTTTCAATTGCCCCATAGTATTTGCAAAATATCTCATCTCTGTCAACTGCCATTCATTGACACACCCCCATTACGCATATTCTGCACTGTTCAATTGTTGACAGTGTTGTCAATTTTTGTGGTAAGATGTAATCGCAAGCATTTATTCTTATTTATTTATTTAGATACCCTAAGGGCCCACAGGGGCATTACATAGGGGGGGGGGACATAAAGCAGAACACAATTTTCACAAATGAAGGAGCATCGCAGGTGGTAAATACAGCACTTTGCGGTACAGCAAGTCGTGAAACATATTAACAAGGTAAATATTCTTACAAAATTCACACTCAACGAAGCAAGAACAAAATAGCGAAAGCGAATAAGTGCTCTGGGAGAGAAAAATGTTACTAAAAGTGCTAGGATTGTAAATACGTTAGTAATGCTGAATAAAATAAGGAAGACTGTGTGTCATCGTGGCAATTCTGGAGGGTAACTGATTCTATTCTTTTATTAATAAGGTTAACGGCGAATTGTTGGACTTTTCCGTCCGGGCAAAGATAGGGTTAACTTTGTAGGCATGATCGATGCGATGTGAAGTATGAGGTGACGGTAAAATGTGTGACCGGGCAAATGATGTGTTTCTGTGATACAGTGTGTGAAAAAAGCATAATCTGGCGAATTTTCTGCGCATTGCGAGTGGCAGCATGTTGAGTGTTTGCTTCAAAGATGAAACGCTTTGAAATCGGGAGTAGGATGACATGATGAATCGCGCTGCTTTATTCTGGACGGCTTCGAGTAGATTGGTAAGGGCGATCTGGTAGGGATGCCAAATGACTGATGCATATTCCAGGGAGGGACGCACGAAGGAAGTGTACGCTTGAAGCCTAGTGTCCCTGTCGGCCAGATGCAAGCGTCGCTTCAGAAAGCCAAGTTTCTTTTGCGCTTTAGTTGTGATATATTTTACATGGTCAGTCCATGTTAAGCTAGAATTTATGCCAGATTGTAAAGAATGGCACAGTCATTTCATGTTGCCACTCAGCATTGTTGAAGTTGTGTTACCACACTGTAAACATTGCCTTTCTTGAGCAAGTTGATCAGTTGAGAAAGGCCGGGTACCTGCTCGCTGTGATG
Source organism: Dermacentor silvarum (assembly GCF_013339745.2). Classification (NCBI taxonomy): domain Eukaryota; kingdom Metazoa; phylum Arthropoda; class Arachnida; order Ixodida; family Ixodidae; genus Dermacentor; species Dermacentor silvarum. Next base: position 64,015,239 of record NC_051162.1, read on the forward strand.
CTGGTGTCATGCGCTAGACTAATGAAAAAACTTGAACAGGATAAGGAACTATGCACAAAAAATTTAAGGCAGAAAGAATTAGCTTTCAAGGTTTCAGTGATTCCACATGTGCATGGCCTTTCACACAGACTTAAAAAGGTGGCTGGGAGTTATGAAGTAAAAGTGGTGTTTTCGGCTAAAAGCAAAAGAGGTAATGTGTGTTATAGAGTAAAAAGTAAGTTCGAAAGTAAGGGTGATGCAAAGAAAGAGTAGTATTAAACATCCGCATAAGAACCAATTTATTGATTGTGTGAAGAATGTTGAGTATCAGGTTGCTATGACATGTGGTCATGTGTACGTAGGGCAGACTGCAAGATGCATTAACACAAGACTAAGGGAACACTTGTCCAGTCTGAAAGGTGGCCCTAGTAAGCATTTGGCCATGCATTGTCAAGAACATGCGTGCTCACCTTGTCTTAGAAGCACCGGCACATTGTTTAGGCAACGAAATCAAACCGCGAGGGATATTGTGGAAGTGCACTGGATTGCAAAACTAAAGTAAAATTGCATCAGTCATCCTTCTGTTTCATTGCTAGATAAAGAGAATTCGCTCCTGTCATCTTATCTTTAACATAGTTTCATCTTAAGTGCTCGTTTTATGTGCATTGCTGTTTTTATGTTGACGGGGTCGCGCTGATCCGTGGCATTTTTATCACGTGTTGTTATATGCGCTGTTGATGTGTCCTGTTGATTGGATTGAGCAGATCTCTGGGTTCCTAAGCAAATAGTTCTTTGTCATTGTTTGTTTACGCGCAGAAAATTTTTTTAATACAAAGAGTTTTTCAAAACTGTAAGGAAGTTTTTACTGTGTGCAGTTTAAAAAAAGAAAAAGCTTTACAGCTGTTACTAAATGCACTCTCCAGAGCTTTACACTATGCAGCTCTACTAGTTTACACAGAATACACTTCACGTCTCGTCAAGGCCCAGGTGGCTATTCAGGTTTTTCAAAGGTGTTTCATTGTATGGGACGGCACATACAGCATCACTTATTTGCAAGATATTGCATTCCAATTCTGTCATATGAGATAAATTCATTAGAGAGTTTTAAATTGCCCTAAATGTATTACAGCTGTGGACCAGTACACTGGCAGTAGCTTGCAGTAACTATAGCTTGTGGATATATAAATGCAACTGCCATGTTATGTGTACCTGCTAGTGCACAGGCATCGGCCACAGAAATCTTTAGGGTACACTAGTTTCTTCTATTTTGGAGTACGCATACTCCACCAGATTAAAATGTGAAGTGGATTGTCATTTGCGGCGTATACTCCTGTGTAAACTTTATAACCATTTCTCCACATCTGCTCTACAGATCATTGTTGCTACAACTGCAAAAGCAGGGTGCCTGTTTACAGCACCTGTAGAGAGCAAAGTCGGCGAATCTTGAATGAATAATCATATAATTTTAGTATTTTCCAGCAAAGTTAACACTTTGTGTATTCCACTGTGGTGTTTTTCAAATTCTAAGGTTGGCACATGTGCACAAGGTTTCACTACAGTATGTCATTTTGCAGGAAAAAGTGTATTTGCGCGTGATGTTCTGCTGCACAGAATGTCATGAGTTTTCTTATGTGTCGGTCACCATCTCGCAAACTGCTCCTTTCGGAGTTGGAAGGCAACATTATAGCGAAGCACATTTAATGTTCGAAAAAAAAGGATGTGCCCTCTGATCCCCTTATTTCGATGTGGGCGAAATGCGAAAACACCCGTCTACTTAGATTTAGGTGCACGTTAAAGAATCCCAGGTGGTCCAAATTTCCGGAATCCCCCACTATGGCGTGCCTCATAATCAGATCGTGGTTTTGGCACGTAAAACCCCACAATTTAATTTTTTTGATCTCCTTATTCTCCTCACTTGATGCCTAGTGTTCTAATAGCATGATCGACACGATGAGCATCAATGTGATGTGCAATTATTGTGTATTGGGGGCCAGGGTACATTCATTTTAGCAGCTTTTTCGGTTGACTTGCATCGGTATTGTAGAATAATGTTTGCTTCCTTTACTCATTTTTACCAAATATCACTTTTGACTGCTGCAACAAGTATAATGTTGTTTGCTAGCACTCCTGCCAACCGATATAACTTGAAGGCATCTGTTATAAAAAAAAATCAGCTAATGATTTCCCAAGAGCTAAGGAAAAGAGACCAATAAATTTTAAGCTAATACCTGTGGATGGTACTGCTGAATGAATGCCCATCCACTAGGACTGTCCATACCATTTTCTTCCATAAAATTACATTGAAGATTTGAACAGAATCTGAACATAGACTTGTCTGCAAAGTGATCCATTTCCTTATCCAAGTAATACAGCTTCAGCAGGAAGACTGAAACTTCAAGTCGTCAGTAGTGGCATGAACATACAGTAAACAGTGCTAAACTTTTCCCTACCTTGCACCTTTTATCATTTCCCGTCCCATTTTTTTCACAGGCTGTTCTTTACTATTTATGGTCATACCCAGTTTAATTTGGTGTCCTTACTTATTTAATATTTGACCAATATCTTTTTTTCTTTATCGGATCTTGATGAAATGTTTATTGATAACGTACCTTCATTTGCCATTTCCACTGATCTTAACCAGACACATCATGTTACAAAGTTTATTTTGCCTAATTCTTCATTGCTTTTTTTGCCAAATGTCCAAACAGTTTATTTTAATTCCTATGTTGATTTCTGGGAAGAATAGGTCTACTAGGTCTACAGATCGTTTTCTGTTTAGGTCATCCCTACTCATTGTAACAACTTACAGCAGTGCCCCTACCCACTCCATCACAATCACTGCGAAACACACCCTTCATACCTTTATTTTAACACTTTAGTTTCTCTTGACCTACTATATGCACCAGATGAGGGTAGGGGCGAGTGAGCTATGCACATCCAAAACCGCTGCCAAGGAAAACAGTTGCTGCCCTGATGACACGTATCTGTCGAAATGTTGGCTACAGCAACATCCCTTGTTTTGACAATGTTGAACCACGTTCATGGTTTTTTAATACTTCAGTTACCGCTTTGTTGTGTTCTGTGATTGTCTTTTGTTGCCACTTCCTTTAGGATGGAAATTCACCAATATTATTTGTTTCTCCTAACAGCAGCAAGTTTATCCTTGCAAGGCATGTGCGAACAGCTTTCACCAGGAAACAGTGCAAGACGAGTGGTCGAAGAAAATAAAATTGCTTCTGTGATCTAAAGTACTTGATGAATAAAATTTTGCACTTATTTGTATATATGTCGTGCAATTCATTCGTATCACAAAAAGCGAAGTGTTTGATTTTTTGAGCTATTTCAATGTGTTGGCCAGAGCGTTTTCTCCATAGCAACCTGCTGCTTCTGCAATGAGCTGCATTCATGACATTTGCATTAAAGGATATGTACTATCGGGGACAAAAGTGCCCAGGACGTGCGAGTGTCGACCAAATTGCATCTCTGCACTATCAGCCGCTATCAGCTGCGTTGCAGACCACTTTCCGAATGCAAATGTTAGCGTGGCTGATCCCAGCAGAAAGTGCTCCAATAAAATTCGGTCGTCATTCGCACATTTTGGGAACTTCTGTCCCCGATAGTACAATCTCTAAATAATCAATATGCTCTGTAAAACATAATGCATGAAACACCTCTATTTTAACGATTGGACCGTATAGTACAGATTTAGCATACGGAGCCTTTTTATTTCTGAGTACGGAAACACCTGTATGTTAACGGTTGGATCGTATAGTAGAGATTCAGCATACAGAGTCGTTTGTTTTCTGGATACAGAAACACCTGTATTTTAACGGTTGGACCGTATAGTACAAATTCAGCATACGGAGCCTTTTGTTTCCTGGATACGAAAACACGTGTATTTTAACGGTTGGACCGTATACTACACATTCAATATACAGCGCCTTCCGTTTTCTGAATACGGAAAGCACCTGTACATTAACGGACGAACCATACGATTCAGCATACAGAGTCTTACGTTTTCTGAATACATAAGCACTCGTATTTTGTAATAAGGTCTCTATTTTTACGGTTGTCCGTTCTACGGAAATGACCGTTCTTTACTTACGGAAAGTGTTCGGTCACAAATTACCAGCAGATTTGCCGTAAAACCAAAGCAATTTTTTACAGTGTAGTATAAGCTTCTCACGCAAGCAGCAAGCAGTACCTAGGCCTTCTTATAGTCAAAAGAAACCCTAAATTAGAAATCACCTTCCCACATGAGAACTTTACTACTCCCACGGCTTTATAAATACAAAAAGCGCAGCAGCCCCCTCGTGAATACGCGGCGGTCTATGAAGAGCGGGCGGCGCTACGGCACCCACCCGCACTGCAGCGCTGCTAACGGCAGCCGCCGACATTCATTGCAAATGGTGCCACCTGGAAGGCCGCGGTCGGCACACTAGCCAGTATATTCTAGGCACTAAAACCTCGATTCACTGTATAACCGAGGAAATGGCCGCTTCCTTGGAGGAAGGCTGCACGCCGGCGCCGGTACGCGTAAAACGAATTATCTGGTGAGCTCCCGATACAGCGAGCCTCATTAGGCTTTGGGAAGACAGGCTGAGTCAAGTGCGTGGCACGACACGCAATGCAAAAGTGGACGCTTGGATTACGGCAGATTTGAATGCCGGAGTGCCGTCCGACGTAGAGCATTTCACAACAATGCAAGTCCGTCCGGCTGAAGATAGAAAATTTGAACTAAAAGTATAGGTAAGTACAATGCAATGGCACATATGGTATCTTTCGCGGGTTGTCGCTGTATCTATTCGCAAATAACATACGCCAGGAGCTGATTCTCTAAGCGGTCAAACGGAACGTGCACAACTGGATGTTTTGCTTTTGCGAGAGGAAGCTTTAGCTCCGGTGGTCCTATGTAAATACATGTAAAAGGAGAATTCGTTTTTCTCGGCAACCGCTGCACGAAATTTAATGAAGTCTGTTGCATTTAAAAGAAAAACTTCAAATCTAGTGACTGTTGGTTTCAAATTTTCGATTTACGTCGTCACTTTTATTAAAAATTGCCAAAAATGGCAAGCTTTCAGAAAATGATACTATCAAGTTTACAACTCTTAACTCAGCGATGAAAATGACATCACAATTCTGTGAATTGCCTCTAATAGTACATCTAAAGCGGACAAAATTGATATGTTACACTTGAATCTCAAAGAATTTAGTAATACGGAAATATAGCTTTTGCAGAACCTTTGGACACAACGTAATAAGTTCACGTAAGGTATAAATTGACATATCAAATTTTTCCGCTTTGAATGATGTAATGGATGCCGTTTACAAAACCGCGATATCTGTTCTCGATGCAGAGATAATCATTTGTAAACTTCGTGCTTCTATTGCTTTGGAACTTTCGAATTTCTTAAAATTTGTTTTAAAAAATTCAGGCCCTAAATTGAAATTCTGCTTCCAACAGTCACTAGAATACAACTTTCTCTCCCAAATGCGTGTCTGCGTTTTACATTTATTTGAATAGGCAACGTCGGTGTTGGGCCCGAGCTAAAGCTTTGACCGCGGCAGAACAAGGCATGGTACCAGGCTGTTTCTGACAAAAAGGCGTTCTTTCGCCCTTAAGGCGAAGCGGTCATTGCGATAGCACATGTCCAGATAGGTAAAGCAATTTATTAAGCAGTGCTGTGATAATTTATATTGTGCTAACCAGTGATAAACTGACCTGGTTGGTGTGACGCGCACAGGCAATTGAATAGATATTAAGCAATGCTGTGGCAATTCATATTGCGCTAACCAATCGTCCACTGATAAACTGACAAGGTTCGTGCAGCGCGCACAGGTTAATGGAAGGTAGCACAGGTAATAACTATGTGCCGATCTTTCCTCAGTGCATTGAACGTGTACTAATTATATGTTTTATTTGTTTAGGAAAATCAGACAAGAAGGCAATCAACTGGATCACAAGGCATTGAGTGGGATCATTACTGGAGCCTACACAAGTTCGTGGGTGCCCTGGCGATTAACGACGACATGTTGGTAGAAGAAAGTTTCCAGGTATCGTGCGTTGACAAAGTTAGAATATGTGTACTACCATTTTACCACTCTGAATAAACATTGTTAGCAATCTCAGCACGCAATGCAACACTATTCTTGCTGTATAACTAATTTTGGGTGATGTCCAGCTCAGGCACCATACAAAAAGGTACACTGAACATGTAGGGCGTCACATTGCAAAATGTTGCTGATAGTCGTAATAATATAATGGCAAGCATGTGACCAGATTGAGTGTTATCATGGCATTAAAGTTGCAGCCAGCCATTTTTATTGCAAGGCATTGTTAAGTTGCCCATATTCACTTTGTTGAAAAGTGTACACGCTTGCATGTGCATGAGCAATTATGATTGTGTTAAACGCTATAGAAATCTTATGAATGTCCAGGCTGATGTAGTGCAAGATCTACCTGAAGGGTCAGAGCTGCTGGCCTCATGGAATGACACCGTCTATGCTCAAGCTAGTTCGGACAAAGAAAATGCAAGTCAGAACATCAGTTCCAGCAACTTCGTCCCTCAGCATGGCAGCAGTGCCAGCAGCAGCACGGAGGCAGACACGCAGGATCGCGTTGCAGAGGATCAGAGAGCCACAAGCGGTGGGAGAAGGAAACGACCTGCCACCTCTGTTTTGCAGCAGCTGCTTGACTTACACAAGGAAGAGGCAGCCACTGCTGCGAAAGCAGCCAAGAAATCTAGGGAACTCATGAAACAAGGTCTAAAGCTCCAAACAGAATCGAATGTCATGCAAAGTACTATGGTGCAGTTATTGCAGCAACATTTTGCAGCAAGAGATAATAAATAACAAAAATTGCTTTGCAGCATGGTCTATTTATTAGTCACATATATTCAAATAGTTGTATTCACAACAGAAAATATGTGCAAATGCCAAGTTAATAATTTTTATTCCATGATAAATTAGCTTACAGAATTTCAAGCTATCTACACATGAACAAATAGAATGTTACACTAATATTAGTAATATAGATACACGCCCTACACATGACATACGATTTCATGGCACATACATTTCTTTCATGCGAAGTACACTGATATTGCAATTAGTTCACCCATTCGGAAACACGCATGCACATTTGAAAATACAAAAAATCATGGCACAAACATAATTGCCTGTGAAAACATTCATACAGTTGAGCACATGAAAGTGGCCTAGGAGACAAAATTCACGGGATCCTTTGGGCCAGAAATGCTGCGGGAGCATTCGAACCTCTTCGGCACTTGGTGAAGACCAACTGGTTGTGTGCTGTGGCTGAGCGCTGCTCTCATCGACGGGTCGAAAACGCTCAATCTAGTTTTTATCACATCTGTCACTCTGCTCTTCACAAATGGTGTGCAGCACACTGCATACACGGCTGATGCGCCTCACATTGGGGATGTCGTTTTCCAAGCCTTTGTGGAAAATTCTGGATCGTGCTTTCACATGGCCAAAGGCATTTTTCACTACTCGCCTAGCACTGGACAGGTAATGATTAAATGTATATGTCGGAGAGCCAACATCCCCTGCTTCTGCAAATGGCTTCATGATTTCTTTCTGCAGCGGAAATGCCTGATCTGTGAGCAGAGACAAGCCCAACTGACACACCGTGGAACGTCTTTTTTTTCAGCTGGAACAAGACACTTGATAAAATCTTTGGAAGGCACGACCTGTGGAATACATGGGCATCATGTATTCGGGCCGTTGGGTGCATATTTTTACATAAAAACACGTTTTACATATACTGTGTTTCCCATAGCTAGCATATTTGGATACATAACTTCGGTCCGCTAATGACGGCATTAGTTCGTTTATTCCACACGAGATGGCAATTGCTGCCCTAACCGAGGACGCTGGCGCGCCGTGTAACATCGGCGAACCGCGATTCACGATAACCGCAGTTTGCGGTTAATCACGGTTGCTCGTAACTGCGGTTATATCGGCTATGTAACAAGGGTATAAGTCTGTATGATTTAATACATTGACATCGTTGAGCGGTGATCTTATAGACGAAAATGCTAGGCAGAGAGAAAAACAATTACATTTCGTAGCTGAAACAAGGCACACAAGCTGGTACACATAAAATGAGGCATTTGCAGATGTGTTCTGCAACATAACAACCATCAATGGCTTCTGAGTCAAGCGCTAGTGCTGCATCTTCTCTCTAAAAAATAGAGCAACGTTCAACGTACCATGGTGTCACATTTACTGATCTGATCTGTTCCACACATTTGCCAGCATTCTCGTGCATGCTTTATTGCTTGTTACTTGTTAGACTGCTCTGGTAGCACGTATCGGAGTTCCATCAGCCATGTAGCCTATCTAGCACTGTAGTAAGATCATGCCAACTGTTTTATTGCGATAGCAATTATATGGACACTCAAAAGCAGATTTCTGCCGTCGGCGTCGCCGTCGCCGTGAGGTTCTGTATGACGTCATTTGGAGATGAAATCGTCGCCGCGCGCCGAACGCTGTATGTGCGAGTGAAAGGGCGCGAGGGGCGCGTCTTTCACGGGGAGTGAACGCACGGCGGAGAACAAACGCGCGTTCTGCGCCGTGCTCGCTTAAGGGCTGCAGAAGTAGGCGTCTCTTTTCTCCTTTACAATCACCATATATGTAGAGCAAACGCGCCTTCTTCGGACGCGCGAGAGGCCGTGGGGGAGGGGGAGGGAAGGGAGGCGACGTTTAGCTGCGGCACCAAGTGCCTATTTATATCAGAGGCTCCAGCAACAGTCACCAACGCCGCACGCATTTTGAGCTAACGCGGGCAAAACGCCGATGGCGTCGACAACAGTTCTGCGTGTTGTTGCTACCAAAGCCGCTCACCTTACTTCGTATGACATTGCTGTGTTGCTATCGCATTCATTGCTTCGCCCTTAGGGCGAAACTGTGACATTTTTTGTTCATGATTTCTTAGAAAGTGTGCTCAGTTCCATCAGCAAACTACAGCCATAGAATCAACACACAGTGACGTGACTTGTTTGTACAAATATCACATGTCGAGAAATGTAAGGTACGAGCTGTTGCCCTCCTTCTGATTACAAAGAAAATTCAGTTGAACCTTTTCAGGGGTCAAGAAATTCTATTGACTGAAACTTTACTATGACCGCATTGCTTGGATATTCAGAATCATAATGCATACAGCTGCAGAATAGATTAAGAATTTTCAATTGTTTAGGGAGTTTTGTTAAGTTTACAGAACATGAACTTCATGCGAAAACTGACTACAGGAACATGTTTAAAAAACAGAAAAACTGAAGGTTTCTGTCACTCGTTTGAACCGCCCGGCCAAAACCGATTCAACCGCCAGGCTAAAACCAACCAAGCTGCTAGCACTGGTGGCACAGGGTCATACACGTCAACATTATACAGCGCAAAAGAAACCTCATGCCCATTTGAGGGAAAATATAAGTACATAACCGTGATCCGCAGCGTTCATTTATTGAGAATGCACATTGGACTGATGTTTACGTTAGTAAAAGAGAAATCAATGATCTATAAATGGTGTCGGAGAGACACTCCGCATTAAAAACAAGCTGACTAAAGACGTGGCTCTGTCGCCGGCTTTAAGCCAACAGTAATAAAAGGTCCAAACAGATGGCGCGAGAGCAGAGCAAAAGCGTGAAATTTGAATTGAATTCAGTAAAACCTCCAGTGCATTAATCATGGGAGGAGTGAGAGGGGAGGAGAAGAGCGTGAGGGGTGGGAGGGGGGAGAAGAGAGGGTGTTAGGTGTCATGGGCGGCAAAACAGTATGGTCTTTCGACCTCATTTGCAGCGCAGCAAGCAGCTATGCTTGCTGCGCATAGTACGTAAAGGAGTACGTTTACCTAGGTCAATTACAGGGGACCCTGATCACGAGAAAGAAATTTACAGAAGAATAAAATTGGGTTGGAGTGCATACGGCAGGCATTGTCAAATCCTGACTGGGAGCTTACCACTGTCGCTGAAAAGAAAAGTGTACAATCATTGCATTCTACCGGTGCTAATATATGGGGCAGAAACTTGGAGGTTAACAAAGAAGCTCGAGAACAAGTTAAGGACCGCACAAAGAGCGATGGAACGAAAAATGTTAGGAGTAACGTTAAGAGACAGGAAGAGAGCGGTGTGGATCAGAGAACAAACGGGGATAGCCGATATTCTAGTTGACATTAAGCGGAAGAAATGGAGCTGGGCAGGCCATGTAATGCGTAGGATGGATAACCGGTGAACCATTAAGGTTACAAATGGATACCAAGAGAAGGGAAGCGCAGTCGAGGTCGGCAGAAAACCAGATGGGATGATGAAGTTAGGAAATTTGCAGGCGCAAGTTGGAATAGGCTAGCGCAAGACAGGGGTAGTTGGAGATCGCAGGGAGAGGCCTTCGTCCTGCAGTGGACATAAAATATAGGCTGATGATGATGATGATGAAGCAGCTATGCGGCCAATTATCTGTATTGTAGCTTTTGTATTGCGCAAGGGTCATTTACTAACACATCTCGAACAACTTTTCTGTTTAGTGTGTGTTAAATCTAACTAAATAATCTTTTGACTACGGTGTAAATGGTTAACTCATCCGTGTTGGAGCAGGAGTAATAGTGTGTACTTTGGTTTTGCAATTTTGGATGCATGGAAACTAATTTCGTGAACCTTTTTTGCAGCCTTCTTCCGTATAAAGATGGTCATCGACTGGCAGTGCTTCCTTAAACGTCTGAAGCTGACGGATCATTGTGTTCCAAGAAAATAGCGTGATATGTACTGAAATAGTAGGATATTCTCTGAAATAAAACATGCAGCTGTTTTTGGTACAGACACGGAGTTATTTCCTGTTAATAATTAGATACTATGGGGGTAGCTGGAGCAGGTTTATTGCACTTCAAGTGCAAAAATGTCATTTGCACTTATATATATAATGTGCGGTATGCAAGAAATAGCACAGAAAGGAATGACCAGTACCACATTTTGCACCCCAGAAGTGCTGCAACGGTAGTGAAAAACAGTATTGAAGCTCGAGCTTTATTTTTACCGATCAAGCTCTCTCTTGTTCACACTAAAGATATGTGACTCTGTTACATTATTTTTTGGCGTTACCAGATCACAATAATCCAAAATGCCACCGTGCGCCAGCATCAGTAAACTCACACCAACAAGCTGCCAACACCAACAGGCCGATACCATTAGACCGGTACCGTCTGGACACCATCAGGCCGACAGCATCAGGGTGACATCGTCAGCCCGATACATTCAGGCCCAAAATACGTATCCCTTCAGACTTGTAGGCTGTTGTAATTTCTGACTGGGCTCAAGGTGTAACTTCTAGTACTCTTAACTATTTCCCTACCATGGGGAAAATAGCTTTTTGTATGTAACTGCCAGATGTCTTTTTAAATGCAAAACATTTCTTGCTGGCGGCTCTGTCTGTTGTCCCGCGTCCCACACCCCCACAGCGCATGCGCGTCCCCTCCCCTCTCTCTCCTCTCCTACACTCCCCCTTTCTCGCCTCTAGGAATACTCTACGGAGCGGCGCCCGCGTGCCACACCTCCACAGCGCATGCGCGTCCCCTACCCCTCTCTCTCCCTTCCTACGCTCCCCCCTTTCTCTTCTCTAGGAATCCGGAGCGGCGCGCTCGACAGGTGGTGCGACAGCTGCATACTCCGCTGGGGGCGCCACAGTAATTCCGCGGTATGAAAATGACGGAGCGCGGGCGCCTCATTCTCTCTCCTGTGCAGCGCCGCGATGAGCACTCGGCCGTGAAACCATCTCCCGCTCAAGCTGCATACTCCGCTGGGGGCGCCACGGTAGTTCCGCGGTATGAAAATGACGGTGCGCGCGCACGCCTCATTCTCCCTTTTGTGCAGCGCCGCGATGAGCGCTCGGGCCGCTGCCGCGAAACCATCTCCCGCTCACACTAACCATCTCCCTGCAGCTTCGCATCCACACATGGTTCCCTTTAGCGGGAGATTAAGTAATTTTTTTCTGAAGGAACTACTGCACTCAATGTTTAATGTAATACATAAATAGAGAGCAAAATGAATGAACTTTTCACGCATGTAAGTTTTATTAACGAGATTTATGTCTTGAAAAGATATAAATTGATACTATCAAAATTAAGCAATAAAATTGAACAATGTTTGTAAAGACACGCTTGTATCTACTAAGATAGAAATGTTACAAAATTATGAGATATTCGAAATGTGTTGCCTTCTATTAGGCACCGTCCCCGAAAAAAATGAAAAATTTTCATTCAACAGGTATGTCGCTACAAAAATTTAACTGCAAACATTACCGTTGGGCGTGCCGGGCTGCGGACATCGATGTTCCGGGCTGGTTTGTGTCGTCTTCGCTTTCAGACTCGAAGTCCGACGAAAAATAAGCGTCATCTGACTCGCTGCTATTTGATGTATCGTTAAGATCAGCCGCAGAGGCAGCGGAATCGCGACATCTGCGATCACCTGAAGTGCGCGCGCCGTTTCCGGAGCTGACATTTTTGCGTTCTGCTGTGACCATCACGAGACTTCGGAGTGCGTTTAAAATTAGCCGCTTGGCGGGAAAAAAGCCATCTGCTTATAAAACGAAAATATAATTTCTCCTCTTTCACGTCCGATGCGCAGTGTGTCCGTGAGCGGTTCTGAAGGTCTCCAAAGCGGCGTTTCAAACCATCCTTAGCTGGCGGCGATTTTTTGTTCTCCTTTGACGATCGCGAAACTTCGGAAGAGAGATACAGTGAACTTAAGGCCGCACATTTGCAGCCGACCACTTCGACGCGACAAGAAAAAAAAAGTAGGGACAGATGCTTAGCGCGCTGTTAGCGGTTCCCCTGTTTTTCTGGGAAATCACCGCAAAGATTCTAGAGCTCGGACTTCACAACTCACTCGACGAATTATTCGAGGCCCAAGCCGTTGTGAAATACGAACGATTATCGAAATCAACAACGGGTCGACGCATCCTCGAGTCGCTCAACATCACGTGCCACACTCAGCATGGAGATGAAACGGCGGTTCCGGCCTCGGCCCGCGACCGCCTGATCGTCCCGCCGCTTCCCAAGAACATGCATCCGACGCACCACGTCGGGCGACGCAACAAACTAGTTAGTGACCTTCACAAGTTTGGTAATAGTAACGAGGCGGTGTACGTAGACGCCGCGTGATGTGGGGAAGCAAGAAGCGCACACGCGATCGCGGTTGTAGACCACACGCGCAAATGCCTCGCGAGTGCCATGGTGACCACGAGACACACAGAAGCGGCAGAAGAAGCCGCGATAGCCCTAGCACTCGCCGCGGTGCCGAACGCTGCGATCGTGATCAGCGACTCGTCGGCGGTAATCCGAAGCTTCGCGCGCGGCCACGTCTCGCGGGAAGTGGCCCGCATACTCCAAATTTGTGATGATGGGGACTCGACGTCGCCCTCGCAACCACAAAATTCTACGGTCTTCCTCCTCTGGACCCCGGCACACACCGACGTCCCGCTCGCTGGCAACCAGGTGGCCCACGCCGCGGCTCGAGGTCTCACTCGCCGAGCCATGGCAGATTACGTGGCTGCCGCCTCCGCCCTCGAGTGCGGGGCATCGGATTTGCCGAATCGAGACACTACGACAGACGCGCAGCAACAACAAGAATAACAAAGGCTGTGGGGCGATCGCCTGCCCACGTTCAGAGAGAGACCTCACCCAACACTACAGACTCGAAAGGCGCAAATTCCCGCCACCGCACGTTAAATGAAACAGGAACGAGGCGGTAACCTTGCGCTTACTGCGAACACACAGTTACCCTAGCCCGGTCGTCTAACGCCACTGTTACCCGAGCTTATACCCGACTGACGCGTGTAAAGTGTGCGGACACAGAGCAGCGTTGCTACACATGCTCTGTGAATGTGCCGGACACAACGGTACCGAAACCGCCGACGTTCGCGACGCGTCCTTATAATATACCGTCAGGCGTTACCAGATTACAGAAGGGGCCGCCGGGGACCTTCTCCGTCGCCGTCGCTGGGAGGCGGCCCTGAAAAGTTATTAGCTGGAAGACCAGCTCTGGGCCGTCCGGCAAGCCGAGGATGCCGCCCGAGACCGAGGACTTCGAGCCGCCACCTGAGGCTACCAAAACCAAACTGCCGGCTCTTTCAATAAAGTTTATTTCTTCTTCTATCTGGGAAATCAGACTCGAGAACAACTTTATTTTTACATCCCTAAAAAAAGCCGATGGACATAGGTACCTTCTTTATTTCGCATTTTTGAAATTCTACGATTTTACGTGGTAAAACCACGACATGATTATGAGACACTCAGTTTAGTTTTTACCAGCTGGAGTTTTTTAACGTGCACCTAAATATCAGCACACGAGTGCATTTTCCTTTCGCCGCCATCGAATACCGCGGCCTGGATTGAACTCGCGATCTTGAGTTTAGATGCGTAGTAACTATAACCACTAATTAGGCTACCGGGCAGGTTTTTTATGCATGGGCTAGAAAACAAATTGACAGGGCTTACGGGCGAAATATTACTATCTCGAATGGCTAAATGATGTTGCTTTCAGAGCCCAAGGTCTGACCTCAATAAAAGACTCCGTACCAATTGTACCGAATTCTGTTAGGCGAGGAAGATGCGAACATGAACGGAATGTTGCGGCGCATTTATTTTCTGGAAGAATACTCCATGTAAAACTGAGAACATGGAGGCAGATCGGGCAGATATTGTTGTAAAAATTATAACTCAATAAATACTGATTCTGAGTCAATGTGGGGTAATATTTATTGTTGGGCTTCGTATAAAACAAAGACCCGGTTGTGTAGGCGGAATTTCACTAAATTAGTAAGGAAAGCAGCACTCAGAAATGACTGCTATAAGGCTTTTTTGTACCACTTATTAGCGTACAACTACACAAAATGCGCAGCACACGTGTGTTAGCGCTCCACAAAACCACAAGCATCTAAAAATTTAATGCAAGATGAGTGGTTAGTCAATGGGCTGCTGGTCTGATTTTCTTCCTTCTGATCTTTTTCCTTGTGATCTGTTTCCGTTGGTGGTAGTACCTTTTGCACGCAGGTGCCGTTCCAGCATTTCTGGAAAGGACAAAAAGTTGATTTGTGTAAGTTATTATATTGCTTGAACATATTGGCCGGCTACCTCATTAAACATCCGAGTCATTTGTCATATAAATATTATTTATGCACGCCATGGCACTCCTGCTGCAATGAGAAATTTCTTTCTGATTGCCGTGGTGCTTTTATTCGAGTTTGCTAATCAATGATTGCACCATTTATCATGCCAGCAGTATTCTTCTTTTTTGAGTAAAATTTGGAGCAATATTAACAGATGGCAGCTTACATGACTATGTCAAATAGCGCTGCTCGAGGCCGAATTTTCCGTAAATTATTATCAAAATGAGCCTCGTGCACAAGCGTGAGGTTTGTGCTTTTTCGAGCAAATGCAGTTACATTTTCCTAAATTGTATTGGGTTTGTTGTTTTCTCACTTCATTGCGCCCAAAATATTTTTTTTCAGCAAAGGCCTGAACTTCACATGTGTAACTTTCTAATTTTTATTTCGGCATGGTTGATGCAGCTTCAACTAAGGCTTCCGCTAGGCGCGAAATATATATTTGTTTATTTTTTGGTTGAAAGGGGATTGCAATTTGTGCGCTCACAGGAACCCATCACTGCTTTTTTATTCTTATGTATGCATCCGTGGTACACTTGGCTTACAGCACTGCACTGGCTGGGCTAGTTAAGAACATTTTGACGCATGTCCGGGACACTGACTCAGGCTTTCATTGGCCTCATAATCAGCCTGGCTGTGACATTTGTAAGACGAGTCTGTTCACAAAAATTTTGCTGCCCTTGCAGAATTTTGGGTCTGTGCCACCTGTAAGTCCACAGCAAAGCAAGAGCAGGCAAGGTACTAAAGAATGGTGGTAGTCTTAACCGATTAGTGCATGTTAGCGACACCTCTCTGTCTATGGGAACACGGTGCCTATAGCAAGTCGCCCAACATATGCGCAAGATTTTCTGTCTTCGCGAGACTGTGAAAGTCTGGTCAACATAGCTGACAGTGTATAAAACTTCGTTAATTAAGACACCTGCCCGTGGGAGAGGCGATAGCATAATGAATGGGTGGGGTGTGGTGGCGAAGTAACTCCAAGACTGGTTAGTCGTCGTAATGCCAGAGAAAAATGATAACAAGGCTAGACAGATAATTACTAGGAAAACTGATGCTGCCGCATCACCATCAGCCGCATCAACCATCAGCCGCATAATTCTTCTTGTAGAGCAGGCCACTTTGGATGACAAAGCCATTGTTGCCTGTTGGCTGAGCAGCTGAGGCGAAGAGGGCATCCAGGCTGCGGTCGTCACGCTGCTCTTCCCGGAAGGTGGCCAGATCAGGAAAAAGAATGTCGTCGGTGGCGGCCAGAAACTCATCGAAATTGTCGGCGTCACATTCACTTGTTGGTAGAGGGAGCCTCGAAAGACAATCAGCGTCAGCATAATGTCTGCCACTCTTGTAACGGACTGCAAAGTCAAATTCCTGTAAACGTAGCGCCCATCGAGCAAGGCGGCCAGACGGGTCGCGGAGACCAACCAACCAACATAGTGAATGGTGGTCCGTAACGATTGTGAAGCGACGGCCCGTAGAGATATGGCCGGAACTTCTGGACTGCAAAGACGACGGCAAGACACTCTTGCTCAGTGACGGTGTAATTTTGTTCGGCCCTGCTCAACGAACGGCTGGCGTAGGCAATGGCATGCTCGGCGTCACCAAAGCGCTGCACGAGGACGGCGCCGAGGCCGATTCCACTCGCGTCGGTGTGCAATTCTGTAGTGGCAGAGGGGTCAAAATGACGAAGTATGGGTCCAGAAGAGAGCAGGAACTTCAGTTGACGAAACGAGGAATCGCAATCTGCTGTCCAGGTGAAAGGGTTATCCTTGCGCAGCAATGAAGTCAGGGGGTAGGCAGTATCGGCAAAGTTGGGCACAAAACGTCGGAAGTACGAGCAAAGACCCAAGAAGCTCCTCAGCTCGCGTTGTGACTGCGGTTGTTTAAAGCCGCTAACTGCAGCGACCTTCTGTGGGTCTGGTCGTACCCCGTGCTTGTCCACCAGATGTCCTAGTACTAGCGCCTCTCGTTGGCCAAAGTGACATTTTTTTGAATTGAGTGTAAGGGCAGCTTGTTCAAGGCACGTCAGAACAACGTCCAGTCGATGGTTGTGTTCTGCAAAGGTGCGGCCAAAAATGACGACGTCGTCAAGATAACACAAACAAATCTCCCATTTAAGGCCGCGCAGTACCGTGTCCATAAACCTTTCGAATGTTGCAGGCGCGTTGCACAAACCGAAAGGCATGACGTTGAATTCAAACAAGCCGTCTGGGGTCACAAAAGCGGTTTTCTCTTTGTCAGCTGAATGCATGGGTATCTGCCAATAGCCTGATCGGAGGTCCACAGATGGAAAGTAGGATGCGGAATGAAGGCAGTCAATAACGTCATCGATCCGGGGAAGTGGATACACGTCCTTTTTCGTCACAGAATTGAGACGCCGGTAGTCACACAAAACCTCCAGGACCCATCTTTCTTTTTCACGAGGATGACCGGCGCAGCCCAAGGGCTAGAGGAATCTTGGATGACGCCCTTGGCTAGCATGTCGTCGACCTGTTCAGCGATGATCTTGCGCTCTGACGCGCACACGCGGTAAGGCTTCTGCCTTATGGGATGCGCAGACCCCGTGTCAATCCTGTGGCGCGCCCGCGTAGTTGGAACGCGAACTTTGTTAGCGTTCTGCGCGAAATCAAATAATGACACATGTGTGCTAAGGACGCTGACCAGGGCTTGACGCTTCTCTGAAGACAGTGACTTGTTGATCATTCTGAGAAAAGGCAACGAGTCTTCAGGGACACCGGGGCCAGCCCCGTGCTCTCGGGATTCATGTGACGTGTCATCAGTTAAAGCGCCTATGCTGAGTCTGGTGTCCACTTCAAAAGAGGCGAGTCGCATACCGCTGGGTAGCACAACAGACTGGGAGGCTAAATTTGACACCCACAATGTAGTCGTTCCGCAGGCCACAGAGAGGACGCATCGAGGTACGAGCACACTTTTCTTCACTACCATCGAAGGCACAGGCTCAACAATTGCATCAAATGTATCGGCGTCGACACCGCAAGCAGCAACCCGAACTCTGGATACGGAACGTGCCGGTAAGACTGCATCTTCAATGACGGCGAGAGTGCATGAACAGGTAGCAGGTTGGTCGGCAAGCGAAGAGAGGAACAGCTCGCCAGTACCGCAGTCAACAGTGGCACCACACTGTTGTAGGAAATCGAGGCCAAGAATTACGTTGTGAGTGGATTGAGCAAGTACGGCAAATTCGGCTTGATACACCTTATCGGAGAAATAAACGTTCGCGGTGCACACTCCAATTGGTCGGAGCAACTCTCCACTCACAGCACGAAATGCATTAGCGTTATTCCAGCGGAACATCACTTTACGGCCTAGTCGGGTTTTGAAAGCCAAACTGATAACGGAGACACTCGCTCCCGTGTCCACTAAGGCCAACGTAGCGACATTGTCCACTAAAACATGAATCTTGTTATGACGCATGGTGACTGGCGGAGGCATAGGGGCGTGTAGCTGATGATGACTGGCGACCTCACCTCCATTGGTCGCGCCGCCTAGTTTCCCGGCGGCGGTGACGTGAGACGTCGTCGCGGAGATGGAGACCTGCGCTGGCGCGAAGGCGGTGGCGTCAAGCTCCGCACAGAAGCTGGAGAGTCACTACGGTGATGCGCCTGGTGGTTTGTCCTGCTATCGGAGTCAGAAGGCCAGCGTGTGCCGCCGCCGTGCCGGTTGCTACGCCGATAAAACGTGCGCGGTCGCTCATACGACGGTGGTGACATGCGTGGGCGATGAGGACAAAATCTGGCGACGTGACCGCGAATACCGCATTGGAAGCAGATGGGACACTCACGGGGCGCACTAAAATTGTCATTAGCAGGATAACTGGCACGGTCATCCCACTCGTGAGAAACTGCAGGTGCTCTGGGTGAGTAACCGTCGTGGAACTTATAACTGCGATACGCGTTCAGAGTAGGGTTTAGCGCTCTTGAACGAGGAGCGAAGTTGTTGGCGTCTATGGAGGCGGCAGTGATGGACGTCTCACCGAAGTCGCAGTGAGAAAGGGGCTCTCGAACCCGCGGAGTAGAGAGGGAAGCCGCCTCACGTCGGTCAAGCTCTTCGCGCACCACTTGCCGAATAACTGACGCAAGGTCGGATGGAGTTGGGACCAGGTCAACACTGGCGACGTTAGTTACATTGGCCAGGCGGCCGAACTTCGGTGTGATACGCCGAGCTTTCAAGGCTTCAAACGTGCGGCAGTGTCGAATGACGTCGCTTACGGAGTCCAAACTGTCTTTGCCGATGAGGAACTGGTACACGTCCTCGGCGATCCCTTTTAGAAGATGACCAACTTTGTCCTCTTCTGTCATCTGAGGGTCCAGGGCCTTGCACAATTTCAGGACTTCCTCGATGTACGTCGTGCATGTTTCGCCGGGAACTTGGGCTCGCTGCATTAGGGTTTGTTCCGCACGCTTCTTTTTAGCTGCCGGATCTCCGAAGCACTTCTTCATTTCATCTACGAACCGTTCCCACGTCGTCATGCTTTCTTCGTGGTTTTTAAACCACACTGACGCGGTTCCCTTGAGGAAGAAGGCAACGTTGTTAAGCTGGGCGGTGGCATTCCAGCCATTGAACCGACTTGCGCGTTGGTAAAAGCTGAGCCATCCGTCCACATCTTCCCCGGCTTTTCCGGCGAAGGTTCGTGGTTAGATGTAGGGCTGCCATTGGGAGCTGGAAGACGGCGGCGGGTTGTCGCCGTCGGAAGCCATCTCTGGTGGCAGACCGGCAATTCGGCGACTTCGGCGAAGCTCCACGGATTGCACTTCTGCGGGCGGTTGGTCGTCGTTGTTCGGGGACGCCGTTGTTGTACCCAGCACCTCCACCAAAACTGTTACGATGGGGTGCGTTTATTTTACAGATGAATTGATGATAAGGGGCCGCGCCGACACCGAGCCGCTACCAAGACAAGCGCACTTCGTTCTCCTCTTCCTCCGTCCTTGCCGTAGCTTTTGCGTAACAATATCTTATTGTGACGACGTTGAAGTGTGGCAACAGCTCATCGAAGCAGGCTAAAAACTGAGTGATGAGTGTTCTCATATTTCTAAGCATTTCTTGTAATAGGAATCGCAAGCGTAAGATGTGAGGTGAATTTTAGGGCGGATGGTTGCACACATGAGTAGAAGCCACGCTTATTGCAAAGTCGTTCCAATACACGTTGTTCTAGCACAGAAACTGCATAGCTCTGGCAACACTTACTAAACTACAGCTCTGCATTGCCTCAGGAGTGTGTACTTCTGGCAAGAACAAATTACCGACGTACTGGAAATGCTGTCATAAAGTAATTTATTGTCGCCAGGCCAAATGAGCACGATAATTCATGTTTGCGAAATCAAGGTGTAGGCTAAGGGAAGTGAAACTCGCCAGTGGTTCCAGTTACTTCCTTCATGCATTTTTAAAGCGGTTTGAATAATGTGTCAAAGCTTGTCGCATCATTAGTTCAGACAATTATTTTCAGACTTTCAACTTATTTGTTATCTACACTACAAACTAACCTGGACGCTTCCGAACGTTGCAGCGAAGATGATTTCAATACGATACATAAAAAGTTGTAGTTTCACCCGAAAGGCGAAGCATCAATTGCGATAGCAAATTAGTAGAGAGCTATACGGAGTAAGGATAGGTAGTTTTATCGGCTGAATAAACTTGGATTCATTCGCATACTAATTGAATTACCAAGCATGGTGTCAGCGTGCACAAGCAAACATGAATAGAGCACACTCGATGACCGCAGGCAACCACTGCCAAAACGCCGGCGTGAGCAAGCGTGGCCGCAGCAGCGAGCGAAGGTTCGTGTGGTCTATCGCTTCAACGGAAACTGAGCGGCGAAAGCACAGGGCACACAAAGGTCAGAGCCGTCTGGAGATCGCATTCAAGATATGGTGCGAGCGACACCCGCAGCGGCGGCATAAGCTACAAGTGCGCAGTTGCTGGCAGAATAAAAGCCGCACCCCTCCCTCCCGCGCTGCCTTCCCGCTTTCCTCCTTTCGCGTGGGAGACTGAGTCGCCATTACCGCTTGCGCCGGTCGCAATATAAGCGTTTGGCCATGCGTTTGCTCTTCGGAATGCGCGCGTCCCTCGCGCGGTTTCACTCGCACATAGAGCATATGGCGTGCGGTGACAATTACATCGCCCTTGCACTTTATACGGAACCTCAGGAGGCAACGACCCCGACGGTAGAAATCCGCTTGGACTGTCCATATGATTGCTATCGCAACAAAAGTAAACGCCGAAACGAATAATTTCTCAAAACATTTTCGTTTCACCATATAAGAAAACTCAGGTGCGTTAAATGGCACTATCCTTGTGGTCATTCCAATGTATTTATTTTTTTAACCCCACGTGGGCTTGATGAGGATCCTAGTGAATGAAGAACTACGACATCATAAGCTTCATGGTATAAACATACTAACAGTAGCTACGCTGTCTACGCAGTGCCTGCACTGTTCTTAAACCCACATGTTCAAACCAGCTAGGCAGCGAAGTTTTAAATATTAAATATTTAAATGTTGGACTAAATGTTGACTATACCAAAGTTTGCTTGAATAATGGCACAGACTTTTCTTGTTCCATGTGACAACATGATCACACATGTATGTGGCGCTCGACTATTACCTGTTGGTACACGATAAAGCTAGATAAGCTTATAGCAGTGTTGTATTACGGAATTCTGAAAACAAGTAGACCAGCACGTGTATATTGGCATTCCCGCTGCATTTATTAGCATGAATTTGAGCATTGTACCATGCAATCCTTCCGGGAATCAACATTGAGTTGAACTGAATAGGGTTGTGCGCAACACGTAGTCCTCAACGGCTTCGCCCTATTTGCCTCTAGAGCAATTTCTCAGAGTACAATAGCGGCGCTTGTATCACACACTTAGGCGTGCTCATAAAGAACAGATGATCTTTTCTCTCCTTCTTGATCGCTTCATATGTCCGCAGCCATTCGAGTGGATTACATGGCACTCTAATATTTCTCTAGTAAACCATCTGTGTGCGGCTGGTATCTTCACAATAACGAAGATTTTCACCACGCTTCATTTCACTTAAAGCGCTACAAGGCCAAACCAGGCCGGGCTTGGTAGAAACCCGAAATTTTGGGATCCATGCCAGGTACGGCACAGTTTTAAGAACACTTAGCCTGGCTCCTGAAACCAAAGGCATAGCACTACTAAGCTTCGGCACGCACTGAGTCTGAAAAAATGGCCGTTGCCATGCTCTAACTGGCCCCTATTCGTTACAAATTGTTAAATGCATGTAAGACACTTAGACTTAACTTTACTGAATCAACAACCTATTTAGGATTAGCCTAAGGGAAAGAGTACAGCGACGCCCACTACGTGAAGCCAAGTGATGTTTACTACGCACAAAGTATTGCTATTGGAGCAATTCGCTTTTTGCTTCTCTGTCCAAATATTCAGGCGCTGAATGTTCAATTTTGGCAGCATCTTGTTCAAAATTTTCCTGATTTTATAAATATTTCATTAAGATTTAAACTGTCTTCACCACTACAAAAATAGATAATTGCCTCAGAAAAACATGCTTGGTGCTCCTTGTCTTGACATTAAAATTGTTAGGAGTAATAGGATTGATTCAGTACTCTGACTTGGCACTCGTTCAAAATGAACAGCCCACTCCATTGCATACTTTATATCAGAATACAATGTATGAAAGCGGGTTCACGTGAATGCAGAGCTTCTGCGAAATCAACGGCAATGCTCTATAAGGACGATGTTTCTGCAGATAGTCAGCATGCTCAGCGGCTCTGTCTATATAAGTTGTATGTGCTTTGTAGATGTCACAAATAGCTTACTTCAAGCTATTGCCTTTACCCAATAGGCGTGTTCATGAAATCTAGCAGTGTTCTCTGAGGTGAAGAAAAAACACTGCTTACTCTTGCATGTAACAGCTGTTCATGCGCTGCCCGCATAATCTTATCAACCAAGCGACTGAGAGCAGGCAGCAATGGAGGAAGTAAGCGCAATACGTATAACACGAGTCCCAATCATACTGATGCCGACTTCCACGCTGAAATATTGAAGAAATGCAGTGTGTTATTTTACTGAAGGTTGTATTCTTCCTAATTCATTAGAATGTAGCAGCCGAACGTTTCTTTCTCCTTGTGCATCCAGAACTTTTCTCCTTTTGGGGCCTCATTAGCTGATTGTGGGCGTCCTGAGCAATCTTCTCGCTTAAAACTGAACTGGAATATCTTGTATCCCAAAACGGCTTGTAATATATCCAATGTTGCCGATATCTATCGAGTCACCGTGGTCTGCACAACGAGCGCCGTTCAATCACTATTTACGTTAGCGACTCTTATTTGATGAGAGATTCATCATCAGGCCATATATGCGGTTAACGTACCAGCAACTTGAGCCCCTTGGACAGATAGTATACGATAACAGTTCGTTATGCCATCTCCTCGAGTAAACAGCTGGACGAGTCTAACATTATGTGTGTCTTATTCTTCGTCTACGTCTCATTAGGTTCGCAGCCGTTAAATCAAAAATGCTCAACCAAGAACCCGCCATTTCCTCCTGAGCTTGAAAAAAAATTAGCTATGTTCCTAAAAAATGGTTACAATTCGTGACATAGCCGAGCCGTGGAAGCAAATTTCATAATACGTAAAAAATTACATACATTCCACGGCAGGCGATCCTTTAAGTTGTGAGTCTACGCTGTACTTGTTTTCAGATGAAATAAAGCTGCACCATATGAGTCAGTACACATACCTGAAACAAAGGGTAGCTGAAACGTTTTAATGATACCTGACATTATGATGAACATCGTTTTATCTTTTTCTGTGTACCTTGACTTCAGATACGCTGCTTTGAACGCCGCCTTATTCTCCTCCTCCAGCCTACTGATATAGGAGGTGAGATCAACAGGTACATACATAAAATTACTGCTAAGGAAAGCAGTTGCTGGCCTGAAGAATACACGTTTTCTTGTGTGAATTGGCTGCTGTGTCGTTCTTCTACCACTTTTAATTACAATCATGAGGAAGCTTTTGTAGAGAGAGCCACACTGGCCGCATTCTCGCCTTTGCGCTGCGGTCGGTGGCGACACCACGAGCTAAGCCGTTGTCAAGCAACCGCCGCAGCAGGCAGCGCCACTCGCCGCGCCATCTTGCGTCGTCTGCTCGAGTTACCCCGGCGCGGCGACGCGCCGCCGCCACCGCAGTTGTGTTGCAAGCGTTCGCCGCTTGCATCTGGCATGACGTCAGACGAGGAGCCGGTGAAAGCGCGTTGCAACGGATTAGGAGCAGGCGTTTCATCGTATATATAGAAGGGGCAGCTCGGTGGGATTCGTCGGCAGATATGGAAAGTGAGTCGAAGAGACTGAAAGAAGCCAGGCTTTGTCGTCGGAACGAAACCAAGAGGAGGCACCGAGCCGAGAAGACGGAGGAAGTACGAGCCGCACGCCTCGAGAAGCGTCGTAAGTATGAAGCGGCCAGGCGACTGGATTCAGATCAGGATAGCACCCGAAACGGGTTCAAGTCACTGGACTACAATCCCTTATCCTCCCTCCTCACCCACCATCTTTGTGGCAATTGAGAAACGAGATGAAAACTTTCAAAATTATTGCGTTACACTTTAAAAACGTCTAGTGTTTAATGTAAACATAACTTAACGAGAGGTAACAACCAAACCTAAAGACTCAGACGTACGAAGCTAAACGATAAAGATGGAACCGTAGAGAGAACCAAGATAAACAATAAGAAAAAGGTACCTCTCGCTACGCTCAATCAGGCATAACTGAGTTAAGCCACAGCCAATTTTTCTTTGCCCGCTGTTAATGCACTATAAAGTTTCCACAACAAAACAAATTGTTTGATGAACTCTCAATGACCTATAGATACATATTATCGAAGAAGAATATCCTTCTATTGAAACTTCTGACAAGAACTTCCAATGCATGCATTTTAACTTGATTTGGTTCTTACAGCTTCGGCATGATCGTGGAGAATAGATGGCATATGGCGAAATTAGGCCCAAAAATCGCACCTTTACTTTTTTTTGTACCCTTTGATAAAGACGTCTAAACTACGCCAGTGCCTCGGCTTTAGTATTCTCTACGAGATCCGGCTTCTCAGTGTTTTGCTGTAACGCAATTTGGTACCATCCGTGTCATCTCAGGAAGCTGGATTCTAAATGTGCACAGCATGGGAATGTTAATCTCGCTTCTGTTTGCTGCATTTAATGCCGTGCAGTCTCCTACCCAGAACAGCGAGGGTTGGGCGCTTTCATATTTTTTCATCAAGATTCGCTACTTTGCGTGGAGGAGATGCATCATGCAGGTACAGTTCAAACACTTCTTATTGGATGGTCTCCGAGGTTACCATTCAAAGTGATTTCAATGGCAGCAATTATTACATCTGTGCTCCTGTAAGGGTTTGAGTTCGCGGTAAGTGCTTTATATTTGCCTTGCTGTGTTTTCTGGCTAAGCAGGTTTAGCGATGCGAGCGCCGGAAGAAGAAGGCGCCTGCAGACGGAGAAGACGATCACCGCGTTCGCGCCTCTTCCGGTTGTGCTTCGACACGGCGGTGCTCTGCGTTATTGTTCGCGGCATCCATTCGCTTGCCCGTAACCCGCGTTCACACAGTGGAACATGCCTGTAAATTTAAATTTCGGCGAAAGTCTATGTAATTTGCGCTCCATCCTTGTAAATTTATCACATATAAAGTTGCCCTTGCGTGGCAAATCATCTTTACGCATATAAAGTTGCTACAAGAAATAAGCGTAATTATAAAGTGACTAGGTAAATGGATTTGAGTAAAAAAGCGAGTGGTAGGAGTTAGCCTGGTGCACCTAGTGACACAAAGATTCAAAGATTGTTATCTTGATGTGGCCTATCCTTTGTTCAACATCAGGCTGCATGGCAAGCATAGCAATAACAGACATTTCACTTGCTTTGTGCTTAGGCTAAAAACTATGTTAGGGAGATGGGACGTCAGATGAAAGCTATGATTACCTTTGAGGGATCTCCGTTGTTGCAGGGTGTACCATCCTTTTCCCGTAGGACAAATGAAGACGATAGGTCAGTGTAGCAAGAAAACGAGCAGGATCCGTACGTCTGTTGGGTAAAATGTTGAAGGAACAAATCAAAAGGCACCAGCGTTTCAAATTAGCAACATTCAGCTCCAGATACTCTATTACATTCCTTTAAAATAAACGTAAAACAATTGCAAATAATATTGTAAAGATGTTGCGCAGAGGATTACAGTCACCGCCTTCGGCATAGCTTTTTTTGTTTTTTACAGAATCACTCATAAAAAAGTGCGTCATGTTTGGATAAAATCGAACCGCTACAGATTAGCTGCTTGGTGAATTGTTCTTTCGTTAAGAAAAAAGCGTCATTTCGCGCACAATCCACTAAACAGACAACTCGATATGCCAGAGCGCTTCATACAACTATCCAGTTTAGTTCACTGTGCTGAAATATGTAAGGACATACTAAATGCGTAAAAAGTCACTTCTCCAAATATGTTGCTCGCAAAAGAACAACAGCGACAAAGGCAAATGGCAATGTTAGCGTGACACTCGCTTTCAATTACAAGGAATAAGTCTCACCATCTTATAGTAAAATGGATGGGGAGATAACCAACGTAGTATCTGTCTCCCACATGTCGAAAGCCAAATTTTTTCGGAGAGCTGAGTTGTTTCTTCATTGCCTGTTCGCATGGTTTACCATGACCAAACCGATCAACAGTTTAACAGGGCAACCGGTTGTGGCTCTCGGCTGTAGTAGCGTCCTTCTTGGAGTGTAGCAGGTCCTGAAGCATGGCCCCAAGTTTTTCACGTATACAAGACTTGATATGATGAATTATTGACAAAGCTGCTTCCGAGAAAAACTCAAGGATATGATTTGTTACACTTAACCCGGAGATGAAAGCCTACCTAAGAAAGTCAGGCTGTGCAAGACGGTACATCTGCGGCCAATTGTGCTCAGAGGCGCGAGCTTTAAGCTACGTCAATCGGACCAGAATGGTGTGTTTTTGTTCGACCCAAGCAGCTGTACAAGAAGAGGCCACTCCAGTGACAGGAGGACATTTGAAACAGCTGAAGGAAGTCGCACCCACGAAGGCGAAGAACGAAGCATCAAAATATGTCAAGTAGCTGGAATAACATCTCCGGCCTCACCATTGAGGGCGTGTAAACGTGCTAGACTACGCTTGTTTTGTATTGTAAAGACGCGCAAGGACCTAAGCTACTAAGGGAAATTATTTCGGAAGGCGGCAATCGGCTAAGGCTACTAGGCAGGTTTTTGTAGACGCATTTGCCGGTAGTTGAGATCGACGATCTGCTCATCGTCAACCACAGATCTTGTTATATTTCTTTACGAAAGAGTACGCACAGGATGTGTATACTTCTCCGTTGATTTTAAGGGTCATCTTAATCACCTTTGTCACATTTTTAGAACGCACGAGCATCGGCACTACCGTCCGCAAAAGGGGCAAGAAGCGCTAACAGCTGACAGTGAAAATTAGTGGTAACTCACCAAGGAAGACATAGTATTCAAGAATGAAAAGGGCGTATTGGTTATGGTTTGCTACAGTTCTTCGTAACATTTCATAAGCTAGACTTGACAGGTGCCTGAGAGCTAATACTACCATGACCATGGCTGTAGAGTTGTTCTAATACTTTGACGACTGCACAGGCCTCTATGCTAATGGCGGTGAGCGGGAAATCGTCGTCTCAATTTTTGTTTTTTTCTCACCATGCATGGTGGGACTCGAAGTTAACGCAGACGTTCCGGAGAATAACAAAGAATTTTTAATTTTGAAAGGGTTTTAATGCTCAACCAAGTATAGTGGCAGTATGCACCACGCTATGAAAATAAGATGTCCTTTTATTCCACACATTTCAACTTTGTGGAACAGAGAATGCTGAAATCTTGCATCATTGCGTTCCTTTTGCAGTCACACCCTGATCGAAGGAAGCTACCGCACCCACATTTAACGTCGCTCGGCAGCTGGCATCCCTAATATGTTGCCCACACGCATGGCGCTGTAGCTTGTCGTTCTAAGTGAACGTAAATTAACCACTGATGACTGGTGCAATAGAAGTGCTGGTGTCATACCTTGCATTCATAAATTGTCCTCCAATAAAATTGTGCAAAATATCAACTTAGAGGAGCTTATTTCCACTTCGAGTATGCTTGGTGTGCTCTGTAATGAACGTAATGCAACTACATCCATCCCCGCCTGTCAAGCGATACACGCAAACATAGTGCGTTATATGCTACATCTACCAAACAGGTGGATGTAATAATTATCAGAAGCACAAACACGCGGCCCTGATGCATAGGGCGGTCAGCTGTCAACTGAAAAAGCACCACTCTACATGCAAGTGGAGCACTTTGTTTCAAATGTTCGTCATTTTGACCGAGTATAAAGACCACCAGGCTCAGAAAATTTGTGGCGTTTTTCGCATGTATACGTGCCACGGGTGTTGCGTACGTTAGGTCGCCCGTCATTGTATGCTAGTCATTGTACGCTAGTGTCAGGCTAGTGTTGCTTCTGCAGCATTACACTTTTTCGTCTTTCACCTGTGAGTATATGTTGCTCTGCGACCAATATAAATGGATAGTTGTAGGTGTTCATTCTGATCACCCCCTCTCCTTCCTGGTAACATTTGCGGCCAATTGAGTTTTTTTCCTTGATGAAGGAAGTGAAGCAGAATGTATCCGGAAAGGAGGCATGTGGAGCAAGAACACCGCATACAGGAGACGCTGTCAATGATGTCGCGGAGCACTGAAGTTGGTAGCAACGGCGCTGTGCCAGGTTGTGACGACAAAGGACGGAATATTTGCACAATAGCCAACTTGCAGCACATATGCAGTTAATATAGTGAACGCCGACAGGAGCCACTTCGAGCAAAACGTCGTGTCATACCTTGTCATCTTAGCTGTGCCAGTTGTGTTTTCATTTCCGTTTGGAATAATATGACAGCGGCACTGATTGTATCGTGCTCCCTATTTAAAGCATGCGGTATAGTCTGAATATATTCTCGAAATCCAATGGTTCGGAACATAAATGCGGGCGCTGGAGCAGCCGTTAGATGGACGTCGGAGGGCTTCAGCTAGGAGGCGACAGACAGGTGAAAGTTCCGAGGAGCGTGGCACTCAATACGTGCGAACCTCGCCATCAAGTTGGCGTGACGTTGCACTTTTTGAATTGTTTCTAAATGACGCAGTTAACAATGCGATATGTTCCCTCATCCGAATGTCCAAAAAGCACGTATATATGGTGACTTATTAGACCGTACATAATTAATAAACGGCGCCTGTGCCAGATAGCACATTTCTAGACATTGAGCTGTATCACTAAATGTGGAGAAGATTTGCTTGAGAACTCGAACTGCATATTGAACTAATTGACAAAAATTTACTTAATAACGTTTTCAGTAGATATTTTGCTGTACGTTTTGCAACTTAGAAATTTCAGCCGGTGCTTTCGCAAGGTGTATTTCATTGTGGTGAACTTTGAAGGTGATACTGCTTCAAGATATTGATTTTCAAAGCGTGCGACGAAATACACGGTAGTCCCAGATAGTTATGTGCTTCAATTATTAAAACAGCGATCTGTTTGCAAAGTGCAATAAGAGTGAAATTTTTGCTAGTTTCACGGCGTATATCTCGCAGCTCGTGAGATCCTTAGTGGATGTTTCAAGTTGATATGGCTTGTAAACTAACCGGCTGCAATTTATCAATTGTCATATTAGCTTTAAATCATCTATTCGGAAGAGAATTATAAATTTTTTGCTAATTCGTCGAATTCGCATTTCAATTTCTCTTCCAAATAATGTCTGCTGTCTTAATAATGCAGCAAACTTACTATTATTCTATGTACCCAAAGCGGTTTATCGAACTTTTATATCGCCTAAGAAAAACGCGAAGGAAATTTCTTAGGCAATGAATAGTTTAAACAGTTTCACTTCATTACTAATTGAAAACGTACGCGAGAAATATCTTCATGTGTTTTAGTGTCATGTATGTTACTGGTGAAATTTATAATTTCACGTGATTCAAGAACAATGCAGGGATAACAGATGGTTTGTAGCACAATAAATGATGTTGGCTAAGAAGGGATAATGCGTTATATAATGAGAATCGTGCGGTTCGTGAATGTGCGCTTTTGCTTTTCTACAGGTGCCTTCCTTATTTCCTTTTCTTTGCAGCAGCCACAACTGCTCTAGAGATGCACTCTACCTAGTAAATATTCTTTAGTTTCTAAGTGGTGCATTTTTGTTATCCTCGCCTTGCGTAGCATTACGCCTGTATTGAACCGCGATGGGTTGCTTGCGTCCGTCACAATAAATGGCAGAATATTTTAATTTCATTGCAGATCATATTTAGCACAACCTGTGCGCTGCTAAGATCTACAGGTCAACGATTTTCTCAGTATGTCAGTCATCTTTGAAGTACAGGAATGCTCCTGCTCCTCACCACTTCGTGGAAAATAGTTAAACGGAGATCGCGGCAGATTTGACAAACGTACGCTTCAACAACAATATGTCGATAGATGCAGTAAATCCAAGTATATGATAAATGTTGCAAGGACCAGCAGAAAAACGCGAGAAAAACCAATGCGATTGTTTAGACTACTCCGAAGGCGCCTTGCAGGCGTTTCGCATTTACGCAATGTGCAAATATGAAAGGTGACAGCTGACGTTTCACCTTTAGGTGAAGTGGTATCACAATGTTTTGAGAGTAGCGCTGGTTTTAGGAGAGTTGTTTTGTGTAGGGCAAACACTCTTCCAAATAGTTGTCTTCGCAGCAATGGTGCTCTCAGTGTTCCTTCCACTTTGCGAGTGCGTGCTAGAAGACTACTTTCCTTTACAAGTTTACAAGTTCGGGCCATGGAGACATTAAGCTTGTTGAAAGCTAAGTTTGCTGCCTCGCTTACCGTCATTTACGGCCAAACAAATGTGGTCCCGGGTGATGACCACAGACGTGAATCACGGGGAATTATGGGAATTACATTTCGGGATAATTTTGAGCCCCTGTCTGGCAAAATAAACACACTAAAATGTCGTGGTTTCGGCATCACTGCTGAAGTCAAGGGTGGACGTCATATGACACTTTACTTGTAAAGGAAGGAATTGCAGCCTAAATTTGCAAACATGCCGGGCCATAGGAAGCGCTTTTCTGTAGGCGCATGACAAGGTGTGAATATATATACAACATTTCTTAAAACCGAGCTAATTTCTAAAATGTTTGGTACCATTTCGTGTCACGCATAACTTTAGCATTACAAACCACAGGGCCGACAAGTTAATGTCCTCGAAAAAGTTTCTACAGTTGTTTGTTTTCATTCGGCAAAACAGCAGCAATCTCTGCCACATTCTTTTAAAACAGCGACTCGTTATTAAGATTTTGAACCCTACAAATGCGTTCACATTGATCATAGCTACCGAACGCGGTATTTTCAATTGCAGAGTACAATGTGCAGTCGGCGGCACCCTTGTGTAGAGCATGGAAACGGCAGCCTCTGGGGCGCTCCGGAGGCATCCAGCGAAGTCTACCGCTAGCTGCTGGGCTCATTCGGGCCCAGAAATTACAGTTAGACTTCGCTGGCTAGCTTCAGAGCACCCCGGCAGCTGTCTTTCCCGTGCTCTTCACAAGGGTAACGACGACTGTACAATTTTATATGGAGCTGCTGCAGTGGTTCTCCTTATATGAGTTTATGCATCGGTCATTATAAAATTTCAGATAAGAATAGACCATTTCCATGGTTATAAAACTTGCTTTCCGGCGAAGCAATTCAATTACTGATGCCGTTGTCATTGCGAACAGCCTGTATTAGCAGATGATCCTTTTATTGCGATAGCAATTATAAGGACACTTCAACCGGATTTCTGCCGTCGGCGTCGCTGTCGTCGTCGCCGTCGCCGTTGCCGTCAGGCTCCCTATAGATAAAATCTTCGCCGCGCGCCGTATGCCCGAGCGGAAGCGTGCGGGGACGTGCGCTATCACGGAGAGCGAACGCACTCAATCTCTCACGCGCAAGCAAGGAAGCGGGAAGCCAGCGCTGGAGGGAGCTGGGGGGGGGTGGCGCACTTCTACTCTGCCAGCAACCGCGCTCGCACCGTCGCTTATCTCCACACGGCTCTGACCTTTATGCGCCGTGCATTCGCCGCTCAGTTTCCGTTGAAGCGATAGACCGCACGTACCTTCGCCCGCTGCTTGCTGCCAGCGTTTTGACAGTCATTGTCTGCAGTCATTCAGTGTGATCTATTCATTTTTGTTTGTGCGCGCTCACACCACGCTTGTTCATTCAGTTAGTAATAGTCGGGCCACATTTTCCAACGCACGCTACACTTGCAATGCTGCCCGGATCGGTAGTGCAGCGCTACAGGTGTGTCCCTTCGCACGCGCTGCCCACGGGAAGCGCTTCTCATGAACACCACCGTTTCACAGGCGCCTTCTCGTGGTCATCGAGTCTCTCTTCATGTCGGTCTACTTACGGCGCAGCACACCTGCTTACTTAATCAGCTCATGTTTACTACAATTCATATTGCTACCAAAGCTGCTCACCTTACTTCGTATGGCATTGCTGTGTTGCTATCGCATTCATTGCTTCGCCCTTAGGGCGAAACTGTGACATTTTTATCATGACCTGGAAAATGTAGACACGCGTCTGTGATGAAACTGTGAACAAGAGAGAAGCCCCATTATGTGCAGCTAACTCGCTGTGTTCCATTTCGACATTCAGTTGCACCGGAACCTGATTTAGACAAACGTGCATCGGGCAGTAGTACATGTTAATATTATGAAGTGGGCCTGTATATGCACAGTTTCAAAAACACTGCGAAACGTAAAATAATGAACATCAGTACTGATGCAACAAGTTATCCCACCTCAGTAGCCATGAGTTTCTGGCCCACAGCCAAGTAAAGGGTACACGTATCAGCCCTTTGTTTCTCACGTAGTGTAGTGACCCTTATGTCCGGAACGTAGTCGTCTGTGAACAAGCAACTGGCCTGGGGAGTGCTGCGCAAATGCAATAAATAGGGTATATCAAAACTCCTGAACAGACTGTTTTCCTGAAAAAAAGAAACATGTGTGAGTACCATATATGGATTCCAGCTTCCTCATCTTTCGGTGTTGTAATGACGTGCGGGACTTTATTTTATTATCGTCATTTTTATTTATCATCAGCAGGGTAGTGCGCACATTCATCGTCGCCATAGCCGGAGATGGGTATAAATAAAGTAGTTCATCAGAAACGGTGGGTATAGTCGTCATTCTTCAAGTTCCGCTTTCTGTTTCTCTCAGAAACTTCAATCCTCTGAGTGCACGAACCGGTCGTTTGCTACCATGTCCAACGAAGACTGCCGCACCATAGCCCTATTCTCGCTTTCCTGACTGCTATCAATAGCTCGGTATTTCCTGCTACCAACCTACTTGTTACCGGCACGGCGCCTCTGCAATTTGCACCTATGTCGGAATACGAGCGCATGGACGGCTGCAAAGCTCCGTAACATAAGCGCGGAAGCGTGGACTTACCCGGCTGGACGGCAAGTGCATGCGGCAGCTAGAGACCAACATGTCGCATCGATCACAACATGTTTGGGTAAATTACCTGGTGTTTGCTCGTGCCTAGGGAATACGCCAAGTTGACGCTAGACAATGCGGTGTCGGTGCCTGCACCTGCCGGCAAACGATACAGCTCAGCGTCTACGCGAATAACTACAGTTCGGCTCCAATAATACAAACGAATGGCTTCAACAGGAAGGGTGTAGATACCACGAGAGATCCAGGCACGAACATCTGCATCCGGCTTTTCATCAACTTGCATTTTGTTCCAACTCATGTGTGTATTCTTTGTTTTCATTTTGGCCCCGTCAAAGCTTGATCTCTGTTTCGTTGCTAAGGATGATAAGGTTGTAACTACAATGAATGATCTGCTGAAATTGGCAAGTGATGGTAAGGCACACGTGATAAGCATGCATACAAATAAGAAAAAAAAAAGTCAGCTACACTATTGTCAAGTTTGAGAAACTCAACGCAACTAAACAGCACTACAAAACAACAAAATGGTTCACCGAAAGATGCACGCTTGAAGGGGTTTAACAAGGAAGGTGGCTTAATCCAACGTTTCGGAGGCAGCCCTATACGACGACGACTCTCATTGTTGAAACGTTGGCACCAGCCTAATATATTTATCGACCACGGGGGCTTTAGGCAGAGACCGAATTGGCAGAGACCGATGAAGAGGAGGACTATGGGTGCAGGCATGAGCGTTGCTATCAAGGCGCGGCGAAGAAGAAGTCGCAGTAGCACGCAGTATTAAAAAAAGGCGACCTGCTGCTATTCCTCTTGATTAGGGCTGTGCGACCTCTGTTTTTGACGTTGCGACACTGGTGGAGGTGCTGGAGCCTTCAACCTCATGTGTTCAACCCCTATCAGACACCGTACACCCAGTCCGGAAGCTCCACCTCTCATCCCAACTCCAGTCCACCGATTCAGTCGGCGCCTGCTCGGCCTGAGCCCGGAATTCCTTCCCTTTGCGATTCCCACCAGCATGGCAGTTCCTACAACATCGCCCACTCTTCCTTCTTCCCAGACGGCGCCGAGCCTTACCCAGGTGACTGTCGAACAGCCTCGCGTTCCCGCAACCTTTCATGGTGATGCTTTTGAAGATGTCGAAGACTGTCTCGATCAGTACGAGCGCGTCGCTAATGTAAATCACTAGGCTAAACGACAGAAACTCACCCCAGCTTATTTCGCGCTCCAAAACAGTGCTCGCACACGGTACGAGAACAGGGAAGTGAGCTTCTACACGTGGGAAAATTTTCGTCGTCAGATCGGTGATACATTCGAATTAACATTAATAATAAAGAGACTGACAACCGATATATGTGGACCCACTTTTCTATGGCGCAACGAAAAGCTCACCCTCGGTAGTGTTTACACCTGCAGCGGTTACTAGTGCGTGGACATTTTGTAAGCAGAATGTTTCGATCTGAGCAGCCTCTTAAAAAACAAGAGTCCCTCCTCCAGCAACACTGAGAAGTGAGAGCGATGCCGATAGCCCGCCTCGCAAATTGTGAACGCCGCACATCCTCCTGCTTTCACTGGAGGAAGCGAAACTGTGGTTAGGCACCTATATTGTCACCTTTGCAGCCACTTTTAAAGGTAAATAGACCGGTACAATAGACCTCTCCTGGGGTACGTCACACCACACAGCTGCACCGCGTTCTTTTCTCAAGTACGCGCCTACGTCATGGCTGGCTGTCCCCCGTCGTCGTTATTCAGGTGATAGATGAGCCGAGCCAAGTCATCGAAAATGAAGACGAAGGCAGCGCCACTTTTCTACTCACTACAAATGAAGGCTTATCTGCACATTGTAAGTTAGAAAAAACTTCTAATAGAAAGAATGTTACTGCATTTGAATATTAATAAAAAGACCAGGAACAGCGTGCACTGGTAGTAAGTCACGTGGTAGGCCTCTTAAATCAGTTCATGTTTTTGCCGCGTGTGGCGCTAAAAGTCAATTTTCAGGACTTTTAGTGAATAACTGAAAATATAAATCCACGTATAATGAGAAAACAGGGCCCGTTCTAGCCAATACGATAGACGATCTTTCCATCCGCGCGGTTATCTCAATTCATGTTCTGAGCAGTTGTCTGTCCCTTTAAGGAAACTTACCTCAAAAACTTACTAATGGCATCCTTGCTACAGGGAGAGTAGAAAGGCGTTGGAAACAGTGCACCTGCGTGGCCCATAATATAAGTAAGATCTGGGCAATCCGCTGACGTACCCTGACCGTCGTGAGGTGATCCCAGCCTGAAAAGAATTTTTTTGCGATGTATTGGCAAGTCTGCTCAAGTTCGAAGACGCTTAGTGTTGCGAAGTGCTCAAACTCGCGATACTTAAGGAAATAGCGCTAGTAAATCTAGTAACTTTAAGGAAGCTCGAGATATTTCAGTACTCACAAATACGCAAAAAGCAATAATGAGTGATGCGCCCCGCCCCCCTTCTGTGGCATGTGCTGGTAAAAACTAACCTTCTTAAAGGCTGGTTCACGTATGAGAGGAATGTTCTGTTGCTCAAGTTATCTGGTTAATTTTCATGAACACACAT